>NC_090649.1:235412905-235712905 GCF_040937935.1 Hyperolius riggenbachi
TTGTTCCACATGTGCTAACATGTCAAAGGCTACAAATATTAAAGTAATGCTGTTACCCACAGGATATGTAGCACTAGGGGAGGGCAGTGATGAGCTGGCAGAGAAGCTGACAAGCCAGCTTGCTGCACCATGACAACACTGTATGCTTGTGCGTATATACAGCCTGCTGATAACCGAGACTCTTCGGTACATACTACTGTTTATCTGGCACCAACTGGCATTGGCTGTTGCTGGATAAGTGTGCTTTCTGGTTGCTTGAGTCTCAATGTTATAAATAGGCCTAGCTGATACTGTACTATACCCCACTCTATATACATACCGTGAACTCTGTATTAAATGTGAAAATACAGTAATTGGAAGTATATTAACCTTGGGGGAGCTGTGGAACTCTGTCTTTAAGCACCGCAGAGCCCACAAACAGCCTAAGAAGTTGGACTTCCCCACTGTAAGTTCTGCTGGCTATTTGTGCTGGTTGTTTAAGACTGCTGGATAACTGGAACTCTACTGTATAAAGCAGTGTTTTTCAAACCCATCCTAGTGTCTCCCCAACGGTGCATGTTTTGTAGGCAACCCCACCTATGCACAGGTGAGGTCATTAGTGTCTGTTACATGGAGTCCACCTAGCTGAGACACTAATTACGTCACCTGTGCATAGGTGAGGTTGCCTGCGAAACATGTACTGTTGGGGAGTCACAAGGACCAGTTTGAGAAACACTGGTATAAAGAATTGGCATTTAATGACCTATCACATCTCTGGAGGATGGCTGTCAGTAATGCATGCTGCATTATTGATCAGGGAACAGCTGAAAGGGGAATTTCTATATTTACAGTATGTGAAAGTTTACTTATTCCTTAAAGTGTAACTCTGCTTTCATTCAATATATAGTTAAACCATTTTATATACTTCAGCAAAGATTACAAGACATCTATTGTCAACTTGCTTTCCTTCCCATGGCACAAGGACTATGTGCAGACATATAGGTGTTATCCACTTCATCTGGTAAAAGGTTTAGAAGAACCCCTGACTCTTTAAACTAATGAATAGGTTGAATAGCCTTTTTGCATTCTTGCACACAAGCACCTCATGCATTTATTGTGCATTTTTTTCAATCTGTAGAACATTAATGCAGTTATGATCTTAATCAGCACATTAATAGCACTGGGCAAACTGTTGTGAAGCGATGTGAATTTCTATTGAGACTAGCTAGTGTGACAGCATTTTTGTTATATGTTAGCTTGCAGTTAGTCAAGTCCATAAATATTGGGACATCAACACAATTTTAACATTTTTGGCTCTATACACAATCACAATAGATTTAAAATGAAATGAACAGGCTGTGCTTTAACTGCAGACTGTCAGCTTTAATTTTAGGGTATTTACATCCAAATCGGGTGAACGGTGAAGGAATTACAACAGTTTGCATATGTGCCTCCCACTTGTTAACGGAGCAAAGGTAATGGGACAGAATAATAATCATAAAATCAAACTTTCACTTTTTAATACTTGGTTGCAAATCCTTTGTCTGGAACGCATAGACATCACCAGATGGTGGGTTTCATCCCTGTTGATGCTCTGCCAGGTCTCTACTACATCTGTCTTCAGTTCCTGCTTGTTCTTGGGGCATTTTCCCTTCAGTTTTGTCTTCAGCAAGGGAATTGCATGCTCATTCGGATTCAGGTCAGGTGATTGACATGGCCATTGCATAACATTCCACTCCTTTCCCTTCAAAAACTCTTTGGTTGATGTTGGAGCGTGCTTTGGGTCATTGTCCATCTGCACTGTGATGTACCGTCCAATGAGTTCTGAAGTATTTGGCTGAATATGAGCAGATAATATTGCCTGAAACACTTCTGAAATCATCCTGCTGCTTTTGTCAAAGTCAACAATCAAGAGAAGACATCACCAGAGTGAATACAGAAGATTCGCAACAAGATGTAAACCATGGGTGAGCCTCAAAAACAGGAAGGCCATGTTAGTTTGCCAAACAACATCTAAAAGGCAAATAAGAAACACAGAGCCCAATATAGTGTAGTATGTATTGGAAACCGTGGATAAATGTATGTGTAAGGTGAATATACTCACAAACATGGGTTACCTCTTAGGCAACCACTGTAGATGTAGGTGAGGAGATTAGACCTGTCCTCACTCTGGTTTAATGTCGCTCTCTGTAGATCAGAAAAGTAGGGGTAGGTCACCCCTCCACCAGGGGTGGACACAGTATTATCGTAAGAGAACAGAGGCGCCAGCAGGATAAAGGGTAAGTAACTCTTCTCTTTCCATCACTCTAGTACAAGTTGATCTTTGTCTCATCTGTCCCATAGGATGTTGTTCCAGAACTGTGAAGGATTTTTAGATATCATTATCGTAAGAGAACAGAGGCGCCAGCAGGATAAAAGGTAATAAGTTTTAAATATTGCTGGGAGGCAGTGGTGGACTTACCTCCGGAAAGCAGACTCAAAATACTGTCTGAATTAAACAAATAAATGTATTATTGGTACCCCAAAAGATGCAACGCGTGTCGCAGGCACAGCCCGCCTCATCAGGCAATAAGATAGGGGACATACAGTAGCTCGTCAGTAGCACGAATAGCGCCTATTCGTGCTATTCGTGCTACTGACGAGCTACTGTTTTCCCCTATCTTATTGCCTGATGAGGCGGGCTGTGCCTGCGAAACGCGTTGCATTTTTGGGGTACCAATAATACATTTATTTGTTTAATTCAGACAGTATTTTGAGTCTGCTTTCCGGAGGTAAGTCCACCACTGCCTCCCAGCAATATTTAAAACTTTTATTACCTTTTATCCTGCTGGCGCCTCTGTTCTCTTATGATAATGACCTCTAAAAGGCCTTCACAGTTCTGGAACAACATACTATGGGACAGATGAGACAAAGATCAACTTGTACCAGAGTGATGGAAAGAGAAGAGTATGGAGAAGGAAAGGAACTGCTCATGATCCTAAGCATACCACCTCATCACTAAGGCATGGTGGTCTTAGTGTCATGGCGTGGGCATGTATGGCTGCCAATGGAACTGGTTCTCTTGTATTTAATGATGTGACTGCTGACAAAAGCAGCAGAATGAGTTCAGAAGTGTTTCGGGCAATATTATCTGCTCACATTCAGCGGAATGCTTCAGAACTCATGTGCACAGGTGAAGTTGCCTGCAAAACATGCACTGTTGGTAGTCATCAGAACAGGTTTGAGAAACACTGCTTTAACATTTTGTAGGTACTGCAAGGTTTTGGGGGGGGGGGGGGGGGGTTTGGATTTTCTGGTTCTGTTTGACCCTCTATACTGAAACCTTGATGGCTCTCCAGGGTAAATTAGTACCTTGCTTTGCTAAGTTTTTTCGTGTGTAATGTTTACTTCTGGGAAATAATGCAGGGGAGAGATTTTTTGCTTGTACTGTTTGCTCACTTATGTGCTGGGAAAGAATTGTAGGTTGGCTGTCTCTGCTGTATAGCCACATTCTCAGGGTCGGATTTGTACTCTTTACCGCCCAGGGCCACTGTCAGCAGCTGCTCTCCTTAAGTATAGGCTGCCAGATGATCCGACGCACACATAAACACACACCCCCCCCTTCAGTATAGGTACTAGTCCAATGACCCTTCCCTCTAGTATAGGCAGCCAGATGACCCTTCCCCATCCCTCGACCTGCAGTATAGGTAGCCATATAACCCTTCCTCCCTCCTCCAGTTTAGATAGCCTGATGACCCCTCCCTCTAGCATAGGAAGCCAGATGACCCCCCCCCCCTTTCCCCCAAGTACAGCCTTCTGCCCACCATCCTTGATCCTGTGGTGCCCTAGGCCATGGCCTATGAGGCCTTTGCTTGAATCCAGATCTGCACATTCTGCAGCATATATAGTAGGACCCCAATGTCTTTTAATCAAGCTTTAGGCGGTGATCAGATTAATCTGTTGGTCAATTTGTATTTAATTACTTTTAAGTATTCTGTCTCAGAGAGCTACAACTGATCTTTGTTATACCCATTTCTTGGCTTGTCCCTTGACGTCTTTACCAGCTTTTGTAGCTACATATGCCACAAAACAGTGTCTTGTTGCTAAGCAGGCTATCCAGTAGTTGATTGAAAATTGATTGGTTGCAAGGGGTTAATGTAAATTGACTAGATTGCTCTGTTCACTATTTTATTAAAAAAAGGTTTGCTAGCCTTGGCTGTGATGTATTTCATTATCAACAAGTTGCTATAAAGCCCTAGCAAGCAATTGTATGCTCTTTATGGGTTGTTTGTGGGTTTTTGTCAACACCATATCTTATAATGTGATTGTTATTTTTTGTTTCCCTCAGTGTGAGAGAAACTAAGCATTGCCACTGAATATTGTATTTTGCTTTCTCCTCAAGGTCACATCCTCAGCCCCAGCTCCTGCTAACGTGCCTCCTTCTACTGGAGATCTAGATTTATTTACCGAGCAAACAACAAAATCTGAAGAAAATCCAAAGAAACCACTGTCAAAAGATTCCATCTTGTCACTTTATGGCACAACAAACATCCAGCAGCAAAACACAGCAGGTTAATGTTCAATTAGTGCATGTGCAGTTATTAGATTTAGCTCTAAAAATAGATTTTGTGGAGGCATTTTTAATTGGCTAAATGTGTATATTTACATGAAAATTTAGGTGTTTATTTAGATCTCCTCCTGCTGTTTTGATAAGCACATGTATACTCACGGAAAGACTCATTTTGTAATAAAGATATGATTCCTCTATAGAGAACAATAGATCCCAATTATAGGTTGGCAAGTCTGAAATGTGCCATTCAGTGTTAAATCCGAATTAAACCTAAACAAAGAAAATTCTAACATGGGTCAAGTTGATAAGTGAATATAAACTATGTGCAGAAGAAAGGGGTAGACAGTCTACCTGCTTGATGGGCCAGTTATGCTCGTCAAACTGCACGCAGCGGTTTCCTCTCCTACTGGATGTATGCAGTGTGTGGGTTAACTATTTAAGGACAGCAGTGATTGAAATCTACGCCCTGTTTTGGTGGGCTTTTGGCTGGCAGGGCGTAGATCTCAATCACTGTCCGCAGCGCGCATCCGCCGTTTCCGCAGCTCCCCGCCTATCGCGCCGCTCAAACCCGACGAGTCTCGCCACATCTCACAGGCTCTGCCTGTCTGACGGCAGATTCATGTGAGCCGGTCAGGAGCCGATTTCATTGGCTCCTGACCCTGTCTTTCCACGTAAGCCGTTCCCATTGCCTTACATTGAAAAACGGGGTCAGGAGCCAATGAAAGCGGCTCTTGACCGGCTCACATGACTCTGCCGTCATAGAGACGGCAGAGTCTATGTCCTGGGGGTCCCGGCGAGCAGCAATGGCGGCGGGTATGTGCGGCGATTCGTCGGGATTGAACCAGCGGTCTCTGGTCCTTAAGTGCCCAGAGACCGCTGGTCCTTAAGTGGTTAAGCAGGTGATACCCAAATAAGTATAATAGGCTACATATTCCAGCATGCTTGCATTACAATACAAACTGGTAGACTTAAATTTGCTACAAGAAACTTCAAAGGTTCTGGAGGTCTTAAGGCCCATTCAGACTTGCTCTCTAGGCCTCTAGAGCTTTCTGAGAGCTTTTTAAAAAAAACGGTCCCATTGACTTACATTAAAATCACTGTAAAATCACGCATTTTTACAGCGATATTAATGTAAGTCAATGGAAGCGTTTTTGTAAAAAAAAAAAGCTCTCCCGGCCGAAAATCGCTTTCAGGGCCTTTTTCACTACACAGCTAAATCGCAAATCGCTATTGATGTTTAACCTCCTTGGCGGTAACCCCGTGTGTGACACGGGGTAAGCCGCCGGAGGGTGCCGCTCAGGCCCTGCTGGGCCGATTTACATAATTTTTTTTTTTGCTGGACGCAGCTAGCACTTTGCTAGCTGCGCCAGCACACTGATTGCCGCCGCCCCGCGCCCGATCGCCGCTATCCGTTGCGGCGCCCCCCCCCCAGACCCTGTGCGCTGCCTGGCCAATCAGTGCCAGGCAGCGCCGAGGGGTGGATCGGGACTCCCAATGACGTCACGACGCCGGTGACGTCATCCCGCCCCGTCGCCATGGCGACGGGGGAAGCCCTCCAGGAAATCCCGTTCTTTGAACGGGATTTCCTGATCGGAGATCGCCGAAGGCGATAGAAGCGGGCGGGGGGATGCCACTGAGCAGCGGCTATCATGTAGCGAGCCCTGGGCTCGCTACATGATTTTAACCTCCTTGCCGGTCTAAAAAATCCGGCAAGGAGGCAGCGCCGCACATTTTTTTTAATTTTTTTTTTTTAAATCATGTAGCGAGCCAAGGGCTCGCTACATGATAGCCGCTAAGCGGCGGCATCCCCCCACCCACTCCGATCGCCTTCGGCGATCAGAGTATGCAGGGAATCCCGTTGAGAACGGGATTTCCTGCAGGGCTTCCCCGGTCGCCATGGCGACGGGGCGGGATGACGTCACCGACGTCATGGACGTCGGGACGTCATAGGGAATCCCGATCCGCCCCTCAACACTGCCTGGCACTGATTGGCCAGGCAGCGCAGGGCTCTGGGGCGGGGGGGGAGCGACTCGGCGCGGTGAATGGGAGCGATTTTTTTTTTTTTTTTTTTTTTTTTTAAAACAAGTCCTAATCAAACGCAAGTGCTCACAAAAGTGCTTATAGTGTGGATCCGGCCATAGCGCTTATACATTTACCATTTGACATGTGATTCAGACACTAAAATGTTATCTCTACCTCTGTGCTCTGAGAGTTCATACCAACACCTACCTACTTTGTAAACTGCTTTTTTATTATTTTAATTAACACTAGCCTCCTCTTTTCCCTATAACCTATCTAGGGAAGAGTTCACAATAAGTTTAAAGTTAAAGGACAACTGAAGTAAGAAGAATATGGAGGCTGCCATATTTATTTTCTTTTAAACAATACTAGGTGCCTGTATTCCAGCTGATCTATTCGGCTATAGTAGTGTCTGAATAACACCAGAAACAGGCATGCAGCTAATCTTGTCAGATTTGAGGCAGAAACATCTGATCTACATATGCTTGTTCAGGGTCTATGGGTCAAAGTATTAGAGGAAGAGGACCAGCAGGGTAGCCAGGCAACTGGTATTGTTTAAAAGGAAATAAATATGGCAGTCTCCATAGCCCTCTTACTATGTGCCAAGTTATGGTTAAGAAAAGTTCATGTTAAAAGGCTGCAACAAAAAATCATATCCAAACTTATGCCACCCAAACTGTTACGAAGAAAAAAAATCCATCTTTCTGCCACTTTTTTGGTGTAAATGTATTTATTTATTTTTCAATTGGAATATACTTGCACAGCCCATAATTAAGATGGGGAAGTTACTGAGCAGTCCAAGAACTATAGAAATTGCTGTAATCCATTTTCTGCTTCTTTATTATTGGGATGATAATGGTCCCTTTTTTGATTCTTTTCTCATTTGTTGATTACAGGTATGTTTATGGGTTCCTCTCCAATCCCATATCCTCCACAACCGACCACGAATTTCCAGGCTTTCCCCCCACTGGGAGTAGCTGTTCCAGCCACTACTGGAATGATGGGAAACATGATGGGACAAGCCATGCCTACAATGGGACAGAATACTGGAATGATGGTCGGCATGGGAATTCCAAATGGATTTGTGGGAAATGCCCCAGCTGGAGTTATGGGGCTTCCGCCAACTGTGATGGTACCACAGGCGGGAATGGTTGGCAGTATCGGGGCACCTCCAAACAAATTTGTAATGCAGCAAAATCAGCCTGCAGCTTGGAATCTTTCACAGGTGAGACAGTCATTTATTTATTTATTTTTTGCCCCAAAGTACAGTATATCAAAGTTCAGTTTATTTTTACATTTCAGACTCTTTAGGAAAGTACATGTGCAAAGCATGCTAAAGGGAGATTTGTGTAGCTACCTATCCACACTACAGCAATTTAATCTCCTCTATCCAGCTACTGCCTGGCCACTTGTCCTCCAGGACCCTCCACCATGTCCTCCATGCCCCTCCATCAATGCAGTCATTTTGCTTAATTCTGGGTTCTCCTGTCTGCTGTCATAATTTAGCCTTATTTTGTTATAATCCAAAAATAAGGTTGCATGACAATAGTAGACAGTGGATGCAACTAACTAGGATGAGGTCAGATTGGAGGGAGGGAATGTAGGAATGTCGGCCCTCGACTTGGTCTAAGTTTGTATTTTCGGCTCACTGTTTAATAATCCTAACATTTGTATATCGCTTTTCTCTTGTTGGACGCAAAGCACTCAAGAGCTGCAGCCACTAAGGGCGCGCTCAAGGGGCCACCCTATAGTGTTTGGAAGTCTTCTTACTGAATAGGTACTGGTCCTCTGCGACACCCCTGCTCTTGATGCTCCAATGGCTTCCCATGTCCTCCTCAACCCCTTCGCTGTTGGCCTGGGACTCTAGTCCACAGGCATGCTCCCCTTCTCTCACAAGCATGACCAAACTCAGAGCCATCCTCTTGTCAGATATGTTCAGAGGGCCTGCGCTTGGCAGCGGTGGGGGTGAGAATGACACAGGAAGTCTCTGGACTGTCCAGAGCCTACTCTCTACCGAGTTAAGTAACTTTTTATTTTAACCCATTCGCGTTCCGTCGTTTTCACTTGAGAAATGTTCACCTCCCATTCATTAGCCTATAACCTTATCACTACTTATCACAATGAACTGATCTATATCTTGTTTTTTCTGCCACCAATTAGGATTTCTTTGGGGGGTACATTTTGCTAAGAGCCACTTTACTGTAAATGCATTTTAACAGGAAGAATAAGAAAAAAACGGAAAAAATCATTATTTCTCAGTTTTCAGCCATTGTAGTTTTAAAATAATACATGCCTCCATAATTAAAACTCACATATTGTATTTGCCCATATGTCCCGGTTATTACACCGTTAAAATTATGTCCCTATCACAATGTATGGCGACAATATTTTATTTGGAAATAAAGGTGCATTTTTTCCGTTTTGCATCTATCACTATTTACAAGTTTAAAATAAAAAAATATAGAAATATATCATCTTTACATTGATATTTAAAAAGTTTAGACCCTTAGGTAAATATTTACATGTTTTTGTTTTTTTATTGTAATGTTTTTTGTTTTTTTTAGATTAAACATTTTATTTGGGTAGTTTTGGGAGGGTGGGATGTAAACAATAGGTTTATAATGTAAATGTGTGTTCATTTTTATTTTATTTTTTTACTTTTAGTTGTAGTATTACTTTTTGGCCACAAGATGGCGGCCATGAGTTTGTTTACATGATGTCACTCTAAGCGTAACATACGCTTAGAGTGACGCATGGGGGAGGTAACAGCCAGAAAAGACGCAGCTTCCGAGAGAAGCTGTCGCTTTTTCAGCGGGGGAGAGGAATCAGTGATCGGGCACCATAGCCCATTTCACTGATTGCCTGACTAACGAACCGCAGGCCGGGAGCGCGTGTGCACGCGGTCGGCCGCGGGAGCGCGCATGGTTCCTGGACGTAGTTTCTACGTCCAGGAACCAAGATAGGTTAATTGCCTTGGGTCCACCGCTTTTAGCATTATGTATGCTATTCTGGGATGCAAGAAATACCTTAAATGAAAAGTTCATCAGCACAGTTACATAACTTCCCAGTGTTGGAGGAGGGGAAGCGGAATTGGGTATGATCTTTTGCAGAATGCCACTTGAAAGAAGGCAATGTTTTTGTGCGAAATTGAGTTCTTGAGCAGTATTTTAGAGCAAAGGGAGACATTCTGTTAAATGTGTGTTCATGTGATTGTGGGGGAGATTCATGCGATTCCACTAACTTTGGGTGAAATGTGATAATCTTGGGTAGCATCACTGTCATTTTCTTCCTACCAAGACACGAATGTGAAGACTAATTAACAGCGAGCAGCTGGTGATGGCAAACTTTTTAATTAGTTTTAAATGCTGCCCACATGCAAATGCTCACACACATAGCTTAAAGCTTTTATCACTCCCAGATTTTTAACTGCCATTATTTAATTCAAGGCTTTATAGCTGTGCTAGTGAAAATTAAATCTTCAGCTCTGTCTGGTTGCATTTAAAGCAAAAGTGCATTTTCACATCACTTAGTCATTTGGAAACAAAGTCAGAAGAAACAATTCGCTGTAGATTGACTATCCTTAAGTAACCTCAGGGACACAGTCAATGTCCATCAAATAAAGTTGAGCACAGACATTTAACTATATCCCTGTGGTTATGTAATAAAGGATACTGATCTACAGTGATGAGTTGCAGAGTTTCTTCTGAGTGGACTATTTCTGATCCACTTAAAGTAAACCTGAAGGGAAATGGGAATTTACCTCTGTAGATGGAATCCTCCTGTCCCCTTCCACTCCACTATTACAGCACTGGCAGGGTTGTACTGGGCCGGCGGGCCCTCCAGATGCTGCAGTCTGTTGTTTACTCTAGGGGGGCCCAGTGTCTGTCCCCCCTCTCTCTCCTAGGGCCAACCCTCCCCTCTGGTGCTCTGCTCCCCTCCCCCAAGCTGAGTAGATGTAGCCAGCCCGGGTCTCCCATGCAGAACACCTCTGGGTACCTATGAGGGAAGGTCTGCCTATACCGTGGACACCTTTAGCTGCCTATGGGGGGGGGGGGAAGACTACTATGCTGGGAATACCTTTGCATGCCTATGGGGGGGGGGGGCTATTGTGCTGGGGGATACCTTTGCATGCCTATGGGGAGGGGGAACTACTTATGCTGGAGGACACCTTTGTCTGGCTGAGGGTGCAGGGGGTTGGGTGAACTAACTATGTGGGAACAACTTTGAAGGGGGATTTACTGTACAGAGACTCTCTATATAGATGATAGAGACCAAAAAGCCTCCCTTACTAAAATACTATGCAAAATAGAAGTTTGCCTTGTTAATACAGAGCTTCCTGGGCAATTTGTAACTCTGGATGTTTCAAGTCTTCCCCCATAGAGCCACATTAATCCATGCCATGCACTGATGAGGATCAATCAATCCGAATCAATCTGTATTCATGTTTAATTAGTTTGGCTCTGTTATATTAACAAACTGACACATCATTGCATTCCAGTGGTTCTGGAGGTGTGTTTAGTTATTAGGGACAGCAAATAATTGCTTATTTGGCAGTGATGGGGGACAACTCAGAGCTCATTCCCTCTGGAATAATCGCACATACTTTACATTTATCTGTACAGCATCTTCAGCTAAGTATATGCTCCAGAGAATATATATAAGTGGGATTTTCTTGGTCAGTTGGTGCTCCCCATTTAAAAAAGGGGCATTTATACTTGGCAGCACTGTGAATAAATCTTAAGCTAATCTTTCATTAAAGAATGTATGGTGGACTTTACATTACATGTCAGACTACCTTGAAAAAAAGCAAGTACACGCTTAAAACCACAGCTGTTTGGCCTCATGTGGATGCCCATATCAGTGCAGTGCTTAGGTTAAATAATGTCACTGGTAAAAACGCCACAAGTTATTATTGGTTCATCATGCTGCCTTTTAGGTGTTCTGGTCAGTACCACCTCGCCAACCACTTCCAGCAGATGATGTAGGCTGCCATTTTGTAGTTCCAATTCTTGCCCCCCCCCCATTCACCAGTCATGACTTATGCAGAGTCTCTTTTTAGCATCTTTAACTCAGTTGCTTCAGGCCACATGGCCAAAGTTTCAGCATGTTGTCCACAAGCAGTTGAGCATGCATAGTCCTTAGGGCAGTCCTACTAATTCCCTTTCAATGAAATGTATATTGACAGACTTTCATCTAAGTTACACGGTTTCTCTCATCTTTTCTCTGAAATTAATTCAGAAAAAGAACTATCTGGCCCTTGTAATCTAAATTGGATAGTTTTTGCAGTGATTACGAATGCATTAACAGTTATCAATCACACTTAAATGCTTCTAACACAAAGAGGTGAAATTGTATTGTGATTAACCTCCAAAGTGCAGGAGGAGGGAACATCTGATGGGATTCTGCCAAAAAGAATAGCATATTTCAAATAGCCCATTTGCAGCCTTTATCTAGCTCTTGTAAAATTGCTTATTCACAGAATTGACATGGCTATTTGATTAACTGGTCCTATTGAAAATAGTAATATTCATCTGGTAATAGTGTTTGGAGAAAGATTAGATGTAGCCATCCTTTATGCCCTTCAGCCCTTGCGTCAAGCTTTTCTGGTATTCCTGATAATCTTTTCTCCTGATAAGGTAGCTGTATTTGACACAGACAGTTGACTGGAAGAGAATCTTATTTTGCCATAAAATAGCAGATGCGTACCAGCTAAATTGAAAGGAACACATTGCTCTCACACTCATTCAGAAAGCGAATCACATTCAGTATTTCAGTGGATTTACACAATTCCAAGGCTGGCTCATTTTTCAGCTGCTACATTTTCTAACCTGTAGCCATGAAAAGATATGCTTATAAAAGCATGTTTATTTAATCTTTCAAATCTACCACTCTAATATCCAAATAAGTTTTTTTTCTGCAGTATTAATTTATAAATCATTTTGTTTTATGAAGCTGACTTTTCAAAACTACTGTCAGCATTTACTGTGGGCATTTTCTTGTTTTTCATGCACAATGCTATACAGAGTTGTACCGAGCATATAGGACAATTATCAATCTTTGCCTATGAGGTGGCCACTAATGATCCATTTTTTTCATCCAATTTTACCAAATCTATTTAGTATAAGGGTAAATTGAGGGAATATGTTGGATGGATAATTAACTTTTCATCCAATTTTACAGTTTCTATATAATAGAAGGTAACTTGCCTCTGTCACTGGAGGGTAGAGGTGCTGCCTCTGTAGGTAAACAGAAGGTAGAAACACTGCCTCTGTAGGTCAGCAGAGGGTAGAGGGGATGCCTGTGTGTGACACCAGAGGGTAGAGACGCTGTCTCTGTAGGTCAGCAGAGCGTAGAGGTGCTGCCTGTGTATGACACCAGAGGGTAGAGACACTGCCTCTGTAGGTCAGCAGAGGGTAGAGGTGCTGCCTGTGTGTGACACCAGAGGGTAGAGACACTGCCTCTGTAGGTCAGCAAAGGGTAGAGGTGCTGCCTGTGTGTGACACCAGAGGGTATAGACACTGCCTCTGTAGGTCAGCAGAGGGTAGAGGTGCTGCCTGTGTGTGACACCAGAGGGTAGAGACACTGCCTCTGTAGGTCAGCAGAGGGTAGAGGTGCTGCCTGTGTGTGACACCAGAGGGTAGAGACACTGCCTCTGTAGGTCAGCAAAGGGTAGAGGTGCTGCCTGTGTGTGACACCAGAGGGTATAGACACTGCCTCTGTAGGTCAGCAGAGGATAGAGGTGCTGCCTGTGTGTGACACCAGAGGGTAGAGACACTGCCTCTGTAGGTCAGCAGAGGGTAGAGGTGCTGCCTGTGTGTGACACCAGAGGGTAGAGACACTGCCTCTGTAGGTCAGCAGAGGATAGAGGTGCTGCCTGTGTGTGACACCAGAGGGTAGAGACACTGCCTCTGTAGGTCAGCAGAGTGTAGAGGTGCTGCCTGTGTGTGACACCAGAGGGTAGAGACACTGCCTCTGTAGGTCAGCAAAGGGTAGAGGTGCTGCCTGTGTGTGACACCAGAGGGTAGAGACACTGTCTCTGTAGGTCAGCAGAGGATAGAGGTGCTGCCTGTGTGTGACACCAGAGGGTAGAGACACTGCCTCTGTAGGTCAGCAGAGGGTAGAGGTGCTGCCTGTGTGTGACACCAGAGGGTAGAGAAACTGCCTCTGTAGGTCAGCAGCGGATAGAGGTGCTGCCTGTGTGTGACACCAGAGGGTAGAGACGCTGCCTCTGTAGGTCAGCAGAGGATAGAGGTGCTGCCTCTGTAGGTCACTAGAGGGTGGAGGCGCTGCCTCTGTAGCTCTGTAGGTCACTAGAGGGTAGAGACGCTTCCTCTGTAGGTCACTAGAGGGTAGAGGTGCCGCCTTTCTAGTTCACCAGATGATAGAGGTGCTGCCTGTGTGTGACACCAGAGGGTAGAGACACTGCCTCTGTAGGTCAGCAGAGGGTAGAGGTGCTGCCCGTGTGTGACACCAGGGGGTAGAGACGCTGGCTCTGTAGGTCAGCAGAGGGTAGAGGTACTGCCTCTGTAGGTCACCAGAGGGTGGAGACTCTGGCTCTGTAGGTCACCGGAGGGTACAGAACGCTGCCTCTGACCTACAGAGGGAGCGCCTCTACCCTCTGGTGACCTACAGAGGGAGCGCCTCTACCCTCTAATGGACTACAGAGGGTAGAGACACTGCCTCTGTAGGTCACTAGAGGGTAGGGGTGCTGCTTCTGTAGGTCACCAAAGGGTAGGGGTACTGCCTCTGTAGGTCACCAGTGGGTAGGGGTGCCTGTAGGTCACCAGAGGGTAGGGGTGCTGCCTCTGTAGGTCACCAGAGGGTAGGGGTGCTGCCTCTGTAGGTCACCAGAGGGTAGGGGTGCTGCCTCTGTAGGTCACCAGAGGGTAGGGGTGCTGCCTCTGTAGGTCACCAGAGGGTAGGGGTGCTGCCTCTGTAGATCACCAGAGGGTAGGGGTGCTGCCTCTGTAGGTCACCAGAGGGTAGGGGTGCTGCCTCTGTAGGTCACCAGAGGGTAGGGGTGCGGCCTCTGTAGGTCACCAGAGGGTAGGGGTGTGGCCTCTGTAGGTCACCAGAGGGTAGGGGTGCGGCCTCTGTAGGTCACCAGAGGGTAGGGGTGCGGCCTCTGTAGGTCACCAGAGGGTAGGGGTGCGGCCTCTAAAGGTCACCAGAGGGTAGGGGTGCTGCCTCTGTAGGTCACCAAAGGGCAGAGACACTGCCTCTGTAGGTCACCAAAGGGCAGAGACACTGCCTCTGTAGGTCACCAAAGGGCAGAAACACTGCCTCTGTAGGTCACCAGAGGATAGGGGTGCTGCCTCTGTAGGTCACCAGAGGATAGGGGTGCTGCCTCTGTAGGTCACCAGAGGATAGGGGTGCTGCCTCTGTAGGTCACCAGAGGATAGGGGTGCTGCCTCTGTAGGTCACCAGAGGATAGGGGTGCTGCCTCTGTAGGTCACCAGAGGATAGGGGTGCTGCCTCTGTAGGTCACCAGAGGATAGGGGTGCTGCCTCTGTAGGTCACCAGAGGATAGGGGTGCTGCCTCTGTAGGTCACCAGAGGATAGGGGTGCTGCCTCTGTAGGTCACCAGAGGATAGGGGTGCTGCCTCTGTAGGTCACCAGAGGATAGGGGTGCTGCCTCTGTAGGTCACCAGAGGGGTAGGGGTGCTGCCTCTGTAGGTCACCAGAGGGGTAGGGGTGCTGCCTCTGTAGGTCACCAGAGGGGTAGGGGTGCTTCCTCTGTAGATCACCAGAGGGGTAGGGGTGCTTCCTCTGTAGGTCACCAGAGGGGTAGGGGTCCTTCCTCTGTAGGTCACCAGAGGGGTAGGGGTGCTTCCTCTGTAGGTCACCAGAGGGGTAGGGGTGCTTCCTCTGTAGGTCACCAGAGGGGTAGGGGTGCTTCCTCTGTAGGTCACCAGAGGGGTAGGGGTGCTTCCTCTGTAGGTCACCAGAGGGGTAGGGGTGCTTCCTCTGTAGGTCACCAGAGGGGTAGGGGTGCTGCCTCTGTAGGTCACCAGAGGGGTAGGGGTGCTTCCTCTGTAGGTCACCAGAGGGGTAGGGGTGCTTCCTCTGTAGGTCACCAGAGGGGTAGGGGTGCTTCCTCTGTAGGTCACCAGAGGGGTAGGGGTGCTTCCTCTGTAGGTCACCAGAGGGTAGAGTTGCTGCCAGTTTACCAATGTATTTTTCATACTGCAGGGTAAAAGTTTTCATGAAAAAAATTGATTTTAATGCAAATCTGTTAATTTTTACACTACACCCTGTTTGCAATAGTTTACATACCCCTACAGAAGCAAATGGAATATTGTTCATTATGGCAGCAAAGAGAATAGGAAGAAAATCACTGAAGCACAACAACCTTTATAACTTGCTGCTTTATTTTATGTTGCAATGTTTTAGTTGGTTGGAGAGCGTTCATGAAACCAGGAGGCAAAGCAGCGCGTTATAAAGTATGCTTACTTTGCTTAGCCTTGAACAATGGCTAGCCTTTAACATGAGGTTAAATTGAAACACTATTATGATGTGGATAGAAGCTGACTAACAGATACTAAATAATAGTGCAGTGCATTTAGACTGTAGGAGGTCTAGGACACCTCATACTCAGTGGATTCTGCAAAACTGTCACTTGGCTCAATACATGAATTTTTGCAGCTTGTGCTTCTTTACCACCATTGCTTGTTCAGTTTCACCTGTTTCTGACATCAGTTTCTCTTCTTTATGTATAAAATAGTGCATATTTTTACATAAAGGTTGTATTGTGTTTATAATCATGACCTAGAAATACATTGCTTTTCTTACTGACGTTGTGCCTGGCAGGAGGAATGTGATTCAACTGCATCAACAATAAACGTGTCATATAGTAAATTCTTTGTAATATGGGGTATATTATATGTCAAACAATGTACAGAAGCCCTTTGTAAAGAGTGCTGTTTTCTGAAGGAATCCATATTTATATATATATATATATATGTGTGTGTGTGTGTGTGTGTGTGTGTGTATGTGTATATATATATGTATATATTTATTATATTGTGTGTGTGTGTGGTGTTTTTTTCTCAAATATACCTGGTAGTAGCTAGTTTTTCTGTCCTGTGCACATAACGTGAACCTGTGTCATAAGACTGAGTGCCCACTAGGGGATAAGGCAACATTCTATGCAGATTTAGCTCCCTATCCTGCAGTACTTGTACAGCTGTCTACATCATTTTTAAAAAACAAGTTCTTTTTGAATGCTGTCTTAAGGCGGCCATACACTGGTCGATTTGCCAACAGATTCGACCAACAGATAGATCCCTCTCTGATCGAATCTGATCAGAGAGGGATCGTATGGCCACCGTACTGCAAACAGATTGTGAATCGATTTCAGCCTGAAACCGAACACAATCTGTGGAGCTGTCGCTGCTAAACCCCCCCCGCATACACTGAACTTCCTGTCCGGGGAAGTTTAAGCAGTAGAGGTTGCTCTACTGTTTAAACTTCCTGCCGGGACAGGAAGTTCTGTGTAGCTGCAGGAACGGTCTGGGCGGAGAAGAAGACAGCTGGGACCAGGGGAATAGACTGTGTAGAGTATGGCTCTCATACTACATGGAATGGGGTAAAATTGGTCTGTGATCTTGCCTTTCCAAAGACTTTTATCTCAAGTGTGTATTTAGCCTTAGTGCAGTAGCCACACCCCTTGAATTAAAGCTGAGGATTGTCATGTGAGTGGACAGAGCATAGCTATGTGTATCACAGACTGCAACATGTGCTAACAAAAAGGTTTTTTGTAGTTATGAGAAAACATTTTCTGTGAGAAAGCTCAGGAGAGAAGCTTACTGAATTGGGGCCACTTTATTATTGTTAATATTCATACACACTAATCTAAGGTTTACAAAACATAATTTTCATAGTTGAATTTACAGTAAATGCATCACGATCGGGGTTCTTTTATTAGTAAAATTATGCAGCCGCCTTATTAAGTTTTACTTTAAAACTCACACAAGCCTCTTTTTATATTTGGAGCAAAGTAGGAAAACTTGATTTTGTTTAATTTATCACCTTTTTATTGCTTACTTGAATGTGTTTGATTTTATAATATGTAATAGCCAGGACTTGTTCAGCCCCATTTACATTAAGTGCATTTATTAGTAAAAATTTGTATTCAACTGAAAGCAGTAGGGTAGATGTATCAACAGGGCTGTGGAGTCGGAGCTGAGGAGTCAAAGCAATTTTGGGTACTCTGAGTTTGAGTCGGTGATTTCACAAACGTCGGGAGTCGGCGTCTGATGATTTTGTACAAACTCCACAGCCCTGGTAAGTATTAGACTAAGGAGTCGGAGTCAGAGCCATTTTGGGTACTCAGAGTCGGTGGTTTCATAAACTGAGGAGTCTGAGTCGTAAGCTTTTTGTACCGACTCCACAGCCCTGTGTATCAAAACAAGTACACAGACACCAGATCAATAGAATCCTTTTTCTACTGTAAAAGGAAATGTGTAGTCCAGATGGTCTTTCTGGGCAACTGAATCTACTTTTTGCTTTAAATGTTTTTGCATCTGTCTTGATAAATCTTCCCCAGTGTTCATCCCAGCCAAATCAGGAAAAAAGGGCACAGGAGCCCTTGCGGAAGAAAGGGTGTCTATAATAAATGCCGTAATTAGCGGCAGAAATGGGAAATTTGGGCGCATGGTGGCGGCCGCTATCGGCTGGTGCTGACATTTTACCATTTATGCCTCAGATTGCAGCTTCTGCAAAGCAGCAATCAGTGGCTATGTAGGTAAATTTGGGCACCCAGAGGAGCCAGATTAGCAGCAAGAGGGGGGCATTTAGAGCACAAAGGCTTGTGGAAAAGAAAATGGCTTGCAGATAACTATAGCTTATCGCGACTTTACGGAAGATGGTGGGGGCGCATTACGTAGGGGGATTTATGGTTAGACGTCACGGTGGTGGGGGGGGGGTAGGTTTAGGCACCACGTGTGAGGAGCTTTGCTTTAGGGTTAGGCACTACTGGGGTGTGGGCAACATGGGCGGGGGGGGTCTGGGGTTAGGCACCACCAGAGGAAGGTTTGGTGTGAGTAGAGTTGGGTTAAGCCATAGTCAAATATCGGTAAAGATTACCGATATTCTACTATGGAAATTAAATTCAGTAGTAGAATATCACTATCCTCAGCGCCATTTTACTACCGCCAAGCCCTGCGCTTTTCTTTCCAGGCGCCTTTTTTCCATGAATGCCATCCTAGCTATGTTTTCTATGCAGATCACTTACTCAATACTCTTAACAGCTCTAAGGGCTCCAGCACCAACATCACATAGTGTCACAGCCTTAAGAATGCATCCTCTAGGTAGCCTCCCAATGCCCCAGCACTTCACAACACCATCTAGTGTCACAGCCTTAAGAACACATCCCCTAGGTAGTCTTCCAGTGCTGTCAATCAAGTGCGTCTATTCCCATAACCTGAATCTGCTGGTGAAATGCACATATCAGATTATGTATTTGTGTGGAAATACGAGGGCACATTCAGCTTGCTTCAGTTACGTTTCAATACAGATATCGTCTCCCCCTTATTTTCACAAAGTGTTTTTCTCAACTCTAGCTCAAGGTCATTGGCATTCCAAGGTAGACTGGTGGGAAAACTGGGGGAAGAAATACAAGAAATGAAAATCCCATAGGAAAACTGTGAAGAATTTAAGGTTGATAAATTGGAAGCCTTTACATATTCATGCATCATAAATACACACAGACACACAAAGAACGTGAGCTTACAATAATTTATTTAAGCAAATGAGACAGTAATAGGCAAGACCTTGTAGGCACTATATGAAAAAAAAATATATTAACATTTTTTTTTCTTTACAGGCTTTCATTAAAACAGAATACTGTAGACAAATGACAGTCTTCTAAATCTTCAAACTGTTATGATCGTGTATGCTTATAAATTACTAGGTTTGAGTAATTCAAATTTCCAAGGGTTGTGTGTCACTAGTGACAGTAAAATAGTGGTGTCTGAGGTGTGACTGGAGAAGTAACTGAAATAGAGACTGAGAGACCAAATAACAAACCGTGAGGTGAGGTTTTATCAGTGCCGTAGCTGTAAATGTTAGACATTGGTAAAAAAATTGTAAATTTTAAAGATTAGTTAAAAAAAAGTGTTAATAGGTGGTGGTAGAAGGTTTTCATTTTCTGAAGAACAAAGATCGTACAAACAAGACAAGGTTAGTGTGTGGGAATACTTTGTAATAAGTGTGATTGTAAAGGTATCAAAAGAACGTAAGCTTGAGGGTAATAAAGTATTTTGTGAGAGAGTTGTAGCTATAAACGTAATCCAGATGATTAAATTCTGTGCATTTTTAGGTTGCAGCCATGTGAGGATCTGTGGATACCACAGAGGTGTGTAGACTTACAAGGCTGCACTAAATGGAAAATCTTCTAACGATCATAGAACATCAGCCATGTAGTAGAGATTCCACAGCTGATGCTTGTGCTTTTGTGTTTAACGGTTTATTCTGTTCTTGTGCTTCACAGATGAATCAGCAGATGAGTGCAATGAACCTGAATGGTGCAAGCAATATCATGGCCTTTGGTCAGCCAGCGAATACTGTTGGAGCAGGCTGGTCAGGGAATCCTGCTGGTCAGACTCTAAGCACACAACTGTGGAAATGAGGACAGTCAGCAATACGTCACCAACAGGATCAACTTGACATTCCTTGCTTTAATGCACACCATAACCCCTCTGACCCCTCCCCCCCTCCTGTTTTAAACATGTAAATATTGAGCTATCTCTTCCAGATGTTCAGAAAAAGCTTGTTCTCTCGCCTTGTCAGATCCAATAGTAGTGGAGAAAGTTACATTTACATATCAAAAATCTTCAGTCATTTTTAACTGATGTTTATAAACCTACATGATAATGTTTGGTTTTATCTTGTTAAGGTTAAAAAGGAAACCCTGGGGAAAGGGACTAGACCTCATATAAATGTTTTCAGCAGCCCCAAATTGGTTCATTTAAAATAAAACCTATTCAGATTGAGGTATCTTTACTTATCCGGACTGATTGTAAATGTATCACTGAACACTTCTATTTGTGTATGATTTTTGGATGTTCATTTATCATTAGCTGTAATGTAATTATGGTGTGCTGAATAAGCAGCACCATAAGAGCGCATCATAAGCCTGGGTGCTGTCGTCTGTAACATTAGGATTGATGATCATTTAGTGGACAGTTGAAGGCTAATGTTGTGTACAAATTTAACTTTCTATGGACTTCATTTATTCTTATGTGAAGTTAACACAGGATTCTCCCTTGATGGTACATCCAGGTTTATGCCAGTGATCGTGTTTACATTTTAAGGTGCCTAGTATTAATGAGATGTTTTCTCCCATGTATTAATCTATGAACCCACAGATTGTTTGTATGTAATGCAGCCCTCAGGCTAGCTAGGTTATTACTTAGAACTGACAAGGAAAATGGTTAATCTGTGTGCTGTACTTCTGTAAGTGGAATGTTCTGTATAATATCGTTGTAACCTTTTACTTCATCATCTAGGGCCAAAATCAACAAACTTCCAAGTATCCTGCTTCTGGGCTGTCTGATGATAGTCAAATAACAGGATGGCACATGCAGTTCATGTACAAAGAAAACATACAATCCGTAAAATATCATACAGCTGGGGTATGTGTAATGTTGGCTTCAGGCATAAGTTTGTGCCTCTTATACCGTGGTATAGCTGCTGAGCTGAGCCATGGTGCAGCTCCATAGTCCTTTACCACAATTGCAGGGTGCACTTTTACAGCTTGAGTCCGAAGTCAGGCAGGTCCTTCACTTAATTCTAAATGTATGGCATCTTTAGTCCTTCGTATTCCTGTGATGTCACTATTTGGCCTAGAGCCAACTTATTACCCTTATCAGTGAAGGAATGGAGCTGCCGAATCATCTCTCTATATCCATAGCTAAGTATCCATGTGGTTATCAATTCCTCAGGATTCTATGATGGCATTTTCTGATCATACCTCAATCTTAATTGTATCCTGAGGATGTTTTGGCTCGTTAGCCAGATTTACTTTCTCTGTTCGGGTATGCCACACTAGAACCTGGAAAAAAAATGCACAAGCCAGTTACTCTTTTTGTAACATGCTACTTTTTGCAGGAAAAACAAAAACATTAATATGAACATCGACCGAGTTTAGCCCAATCTGTTTCTGTAGATCTTTTAGAAGTGACATGTAATGTAAATGGGGGGGAGATAACAAATCACACCTACATTTGTGGGGTTTTGTAAAAGCTTCTTTTACCTCTGAGATATATATATATATCCCTCTTGATAAGTTCAGTGGTATATATATATATCCCTCTTGATAAGTTCAGTGGTTGAATTCCAGCACATTTGGAATATTGTGTGACAACTGACATTTTTTGTATTTTTTTCCCCTCACTTCAATTTTCCTACCACTCCACCAAACTATATGGACAGTTTTAATTTCTCGCTACCCAAGGAATTCAACTTATGTTGGCATGTTGTTTCCTACCTATTACCGATGAGGTGCCTTGCAAGTAAGGGGCTATGTTGGTCAGTAGCTGAAGATTAAAACTGTCCTTATAGTAGCTCTAATTCAATTAAAATGCAATAATCTAATTTTAGTAACATGCCATTATTTTATTTACTTTTTATTTGTACCTTTTTTTTCTTTGCTTTAAACTTGAAGTTGTTGTTTTTTTTTGTTTTGTTTTTTAATAAACACAACCTGCATAAATATAGTACAACATTTAAGCAAACTGGAACAACATTTTATTTGTGTGGGTTTTTTTAAGCACTTTTTTTTCCTTTAGTTAACCTGCAGTGCAGACACATTGTTAAAACTGATGTTTCTCTTGAAGCTTTTGAGGTTGTAACATGTGTACACAGCTCAGTACTGTTCATGGATAGATCATGATTCAACTCTGAACTTTCCTGTATTGTCCCACTTGATTTTAGAGATATGGACTGAATGTAGTATTGTATAAACTATGATGAACAAGGTATCTATGGAAAAAATAAACTTCTGATGTCGCATTTTGAGGTTTTACCTTTGTGCAGTTGTCTGCTTTTGGCTCAAGTTCTTCCACTTTTGTAATCTGCTTTAAAAAATCTGATTCTTGCATCCCTGGCTGAGAACCTCGTCTTTTGAATACTGCTTTAGGGTTTGAAAGAATCACTTGAAGGCTTACGGCAAAACCTGGATGGAAAGAAGAATAAGAAAGTTTTATGCTCTATTCAAAATAGCTCTGTTGGCCTACTTTACAAGCCAATATCATAGGCATATTGTAGGACGTGTCATTAGGGAATGAGCGATATTTGAGAAATCTTTAGTGGAAACTGAGTAACCTGGGTGGTCTTTTACTTAGCCTGAAGAAAATACGTAGTGTTATAATAACAATCTTGGTTGTACCTTGATATAAAAGCACCACAGATAAAGTTAGTGACCATGAAGCATGTTTTGGACTATTACATTTATATAGATGTTATACCACTATATTTTTGAAACATTTACCTCCATATTTTTACTCTGTACAGTGGGCTCAATTTACTAAGCATTACCACATTTGGTAATGCAGTAAACAGCAGATTTTTCCAAACATCTTGTCAAATGTCAATTCACTAAGGTTGTTACCGCATGGAAAAGTAAAATAGTGATGTAAATTACTGACTTGTACGGTAAATACAAAAAAAGTACTTTATCAAATGTTAGGGCATTCAGTAAAACAAGTGAGATGTTCGTTATTTTACTTCTAGCGTAGAGCTGTCAGAAACTAACAATCAATCATTGGAAACACAGTCAAGTAGGAGGAGCTACCCTGTTCTACTCCTCACTTCATTGGTACTGATGTACTACTGATGTACTACATCAGAAAGTACAAAAACATGGGATGCAGGAGCAGGGTACATTCATAGAGGGGTTTTCAGTAATCCCTTCAGACGTGCACAGGGAAAGCCTAGTACACATCATACAATTTTCTGTAATGCTGGGCATACAGGGATAAGATTATGCGCCGGATCCTGCATCGATCCCCGCTTGTCTCCGCCAGGTGCTCCTCGTCTTCCGGTCGATTTCCCGCTATTGTCCGCCTGCAGGGATCGAGCGGGGAATCTATCCGGCAGGTCATCGGAACTGTCGAATATTATCAATCGAGTCATCAGCAGCTCGATTGATAAGCCTGCGGTCGAGCCGTGTATGCTTAGCCTAATGCTGAATACACACCATGCATTTCCGCGTCGAATGCGTCCGTCGATACGCTCCGATACGATTATTTCTGAGCATTTTCCAATGCATTTTGATGATTTTTAGGTCGATTGCCATGTAAAGTATGGCAAATCGACCTAACAATCCATCGAAACCTGAATTGGACATGTCGGAAATCGAATCGATGCGTATCGACTGACGCAACGAACGCGGAAACGCATGGTGTGTATCCAGCATAAGATTCTCTGTAAGATTTACCTATCAGATAATTTCCAACATGTTGAAAATTATCTATCTAACCATCTATCTGCCTAGCAATTAAGCATTGTTCTACTCAGCAGGAGATAACCAGAAGTCAATGCACCAGAGATAATGACCAGGCTCTTCCAGTACTTTACAGAAAATAATCTAATTACACAAAATCTTGCAGAAAATTGTATGGTGTGTACTAGGCAAAAGACTGATACACAGAGAGGGCCCGCTAGCGACATGCATGCTCGGATGCTGGGGATGCCTTTTTCTTGTGCAGGCTTTCACATGCAGCTTTTTCAAAGGAAGGCTCATATTTCATGCAGACCACCTGAAGAATCATCACAACTCTGGTCGGAAGGGTGAGAACATCCCTGTAGCAGAACACAGCTTGCTTCAAGGACCTACTTCTCAGCCGATTAGACTTCTACTCTTTACTGAACAGGTCTAGTGAACTGAAGCCATGTTTTTTCCGGTAAATTACCAAACTATTATTGCATGTGTGAAATTCTTAGTGAAAAGGGGAAAAAAAAACCGTCTAAAGTACCAAATTTGGTATTTTACCGAACTTTTTTTTTTACCTGTGTGTATTTCCTAAAATAATTGCAGGTGTGTACAATATTTAATTTTTCCGCACAAAAGCGAGGTAATATATAGTAGGATGCCTGCAGCACAGACAAATTAATTTCTGATTTCTTGAACACTAGATGATGACCACAAATAACAGACTTAATCAAATGTTGACATAACTGTCCAAACTGGAACACAATGCCAAGGAAATCCTAGTAGCTGCAGCTATACCTTTTTTTGGATGCTGAGAGTACCCTTGATCAGTAATTATGAAAAGATTATGTAGGTAAGCTCTTATCCTACATGGAAGTTGTAAAATTGGCCAATCAAAACTGAATGTGTGTACATACCCAAACTCTCAGCTGAGGCATCTAGTCTTAGTACAGGTGTTCACAATGGTTCCTTATGATCTGGCTTGCACATGTTTGAGCAACAATCAGTGGCAGCTAATTGTTACCGTTCCTTGCCCCACCCAAGGAAGCTATTATGTTGTCCCCAGCATTGTTGCTCCTCCTTTTCCCCATATACACAGAATGAATTGCTCTGATTGATTTATAAGGTGTATATCACCTTTGCACAGGTTACTTCAACAGATTGTATCCCTATAGCGGTGCAGGGGTGCTTATTACAAAGGTAAAAATGGGTAAGTCTTCTTGCACTCTACTTTCTACTGAAATGGACGTGTTTATTCTTAAATACAATAATTTAGTCCTATTCACTGGGTTTAACTTTAATTGTATTGAAAATTAGGAGTTCTGAAAGTACTGCTTCACATGGGTAGCTGCTGCAGCCACACATCAACCCCTGTTGTGTTCCGTTGGTAATCGCAGCTTTTTTATATTGTAGTTTGGGTTGCCAACACTACGTGGCAGTCTATGGGAGCTACTGACTTAATGCACTGAGCAGCAGCGACATTCATGGAGCACCCCCTTCAACCGTTTGTGAACTGTCCCAAAGTCAGCTTTACAAATAAATGACAATATGAAATTGTAAACATAATGCAGACATTTTTTCACTTTTAAATGTCTAACAAATAGAAAAGGCTTTTGTACACTTAGGCCCCGTTCACACTTGTGGTTCTCTGCCAAACGGACCGGATGACCTGACCGGATCCGGATCGGAACCGTACGGTTCTGATCCGATCCTGATCCGGTCAGTTTGCATCAGGTGTTCATCAGGATGCGATCCGGATCCGTTTGGCAAAAGATAGTAGAAAAGGAATAAAAATGTTGGGGTCTGGGAGGTCAGCAGAAGGTGGACCGGTGGAATCAGGCCCTCCGCTGTTTAGCACTCACCTCCACCTCTGACATACTGCCAACATCTCCAGCACGTTTAAAATCACTGCTGCTCCACTCCAAAATGCTTGCCCATGTGTCCCCATCCAAAATCGCCGCTTCAATACGCATAGGAAGTGGGGTAGAACATCCGGAATTTTAGCCAGTGTGTTGTGCGCTCTCCGGTTCTCATTGGTTTGTATTGGCCGGATGGTGCAGTCCGGCTCCGCTCCGGATACGGCTGCCGGAGGAGCCGGACCAAAAAATAGCGCATGTTGGGTCTTATGCCGGAGTCCGGATCCGGTCCGGACGAAACGGACGCATGTGAACGGACGCATAGGCTTTCATTGCTATGCCGTGCGTCCGTTCTGCATGCGGTCCGGCTCCGGCACGGCGATTCCGGACGGCGACCGCTAATGTGAACTGGGCCTAATGCAAAATTGTTAGTCCTTGAAAAAAAAAATCATCCCTTTTAACATGTCCTTGAAAATTCATGAAGCGGCAACTGTGGCATGATCTTGTTCCTGTGTGTGCCACCTATACTGTGTGTTTGATATTGGTCTCATCTACGAGTGGTGACCTTTTCATCAATAGTACTTCATCTGCACATAATATTGAAGTGGCTTTACAATGAAGTGCCAAACAACGTGTCAAGCTGTGTACCAGTGAATGGAAATTAACTTCTCTTTTTTTTGCAAGCTACTTATGAATCATGATTGGGTTTTCACTACCCATGAATGGGGAGCTTGCCTTCAAGTAGACTTGCAGCATGATTGTGTACTGCACACTTCTATCACAAAGGGCTCTGGTAGACAAAGGCCTGGAAGGTAGACATAAAAAATGGTTTCTAATTCTGCATTTATTACAAAAGCGTAATACGTTATAACACTTCATTTTATGAACGGCCCACAGTTTGTAATACTTTGCCAAGTACAATATGGCTGTTTCTGAATTTGTCCCAAGACACATCTGCGCATTGCTTTGTTTAGCAGACTTCAGGTGTGAAAATAAAATATTGTCAGCATAATGAGCAGAAATCATAATAAAGTAGCATTAAAAAAAATATTTAAAACCCTTCATCCCAAAATAAGGGTTTTGTTGGATAGGAACACCTTCCTCTGAAAACTGCCATAGCGGCTTTCTTTCATTGCATATCCTGCTAAAAAATCATGTAGGTAGAAGGTGTCTCTTAGAGCAGCCCAGTAGGTGTGGCCAGAGAGGTACTTTGCTTCTACTTATGCCGCTAGTGTAGTGCCAGCCTCCGAATGAGGTCCTCCAGTGCTGCCACAGTGCTTCCCTGCTGCTTAATGTTGAAATTGGCAGTTGCTGCATTTAGTAGAAAAGAGGGGAAACAATCCTAAGTAGTATCATTCTAGCTCTTTTTCACTTTGGAATCTACAGTTTATGTACACTTTATTAAGTGAATGGGACAAGAAGGTTGAACTGAAAGTTGGCCTTAAAAGAAGAGTTTGTGTCCCAGGAGACCTAGTAATGTGTAAAAGCATTTGCACCCTTACCTTTTTCACTTTTTATGTCTATTTATGCTCCAATTTTTTCATTTAGTTTTGGTAATGTATTTTTAGATACCTTAAAGAACAAAGTTATCCAGCATGCGCATCATGCATGTGAACAATGAACGGTTTCCTAGTACATCAGTTGGCATTATTTAATTGATAGAGAAACCCTTAACTGGGCCTACTCTGAACCAGGTATCCTGGGAAGCAGTTACCATATACATATTGCTATCTTATGAATGCTTCATGTCTAACTTCAATGTTAATTTCCTTTCTCTCTGAAATACTTACAGTATTTGTATGTACTTGGAGAGACTGTGGCCAGAGTCCTGTATTGTGCCCATCTTTCTCCACTTCACTAAGTTACTCCTTTTAGCCAGCTGTCCCCATTTCTATCTATATGATATTGGTGACAGGTTAGGGCCTGTACACTGCTGCGCTTGCGCTGCATTTTTAAAATTGCGGGTGATTCTTAAATCGCAAAGCCTTCATGAAAATTGAAAAATCGCATTGCATGGGTGTGTGCAGGTCTTCGATTGTCATGATTTTTTAAAAGACCTTGCTATTAAAAAACACATGCGTTTTTAAAAGCGCAGCCGTGTGTAAAGGCCCTTAAGGCATCAGTTCTGAAGAGAAACTTGATTTACACTGAAAATTGCTCTTCAAGTTGCAGCCAGCTATACATCACCAAAACTGACTGAAATGAACACTATATTTCTTTATATCAGCCTTGACTATGTACTCTGAGTGGAGTATGGACAGCCTGGAAATCTCCAGTCTTGCAGGAGTTTGCTACTCCCTTTCTACACCTGCAATAATCCACTGATATGCACACTTTTGTACCACAGACTATTGGAAATCCTGTAGTACGTGTTACTTTGATGTTACTAAGCTGAAATAAGTTTTGCCATTACACTCTGCAACCTATAGAGCTGAACTTAAGCAATTGCCTCTTTCTCAGGAATAATGTAGTTTCATTTAAAATTAGCCTAGTACAAATAAGCTGAGAGGATATGAAAACTCCAGAACCTCCTGTGTGGGAAGTATTTGCACTTGTTGCCCATAGGAACAGTCCAATTTTTTTCAATCACAAATCAGCATTGTATACATGAAATTTAGAAGTAGGACAAGGGTTTCTATGTAGCCAACAGCCATGGGTCACATTAGAGGTTAAAACTTGACTCATTAAACGTACATAAATAAACAGGGAGAACTAATAATAACTTCCTTTTTAGTGTATTTACCTTACTAAGCTCTTATGTGATACAAGTTTTCTTGAAGTATTATCAGACTTATTAAAACCAAACCTCAAGTATGTTTTAATCAAAAGAAATTCTAGTGAAATGTCTGAAATATACCAGACAACCTGGTAAAAAAAGCCTTTTGAAAACCTCTGTGCATTCACTGAATCGTACATAATGTGAGCCATTATCTCCAAATGGTGAAGACATGGAGTAAGTTTGAGCAGATCAGCCACTCTGGGAAGAGTCTCCACTATTTCAGCATCACAGAGAAAATTCCCTGAGTGAGAGAAAACTGCAAGCATCCTAGATGAAAATTCAGACATGCTGCTTCAGCTTCAAACTGAGTTTAAGCCACTGCTGGTGACACCACACTAAAGCCCCATAAACACACTAGATAAAACTCTGTAGAAGCGATCGATAATTCCTCTGCCAAGAAACCAATGTGTTTACAGTATATTGCAGAAAATTCATCTTATGTCTCCCCTCCAACCCCCAAACAAAACACGACCCTAGCCTGTAGCCTATAAATGTTTGTATAGCCTCAGCCCTGCAGAAAAAAAAAAAAGGCTCACAGACGGGAAATTGTCAGGACCTAAGTGCTGACATTACACTGTGGGAGTGGTTTTAGCACAATATCAGCCATACAGAGCCCCTGATGATCTATTTGAGAAAAGGTAAAGATTTCTCATAGGAAAGTGGGTATCGCCTATGGATTGGGATGAAGTTCAATCCTTGGTTACAGTTCCTCTTTAAGGTGTTGTTATTGTTTACAGCTGCTAGTTCAAGATCAGAGAAGGAGGGTAGATGGGGATGCAGAAAGGCTGAAAGAGTCTGGATGTTAAAGCGGATCCGAGATGAAAAACTAAATATAACAAGTGACTTGTCTATATATCTTATCTAAAGTTTAGATAGTTTACACAGCAAATCTATCTTCAAACAGCTTCAACAGTATATTAATATTTTTTCCTGTGATACAATGGGAGCAGACATGTTTTCTGCTTGTCACTATTACACAATCACACACACAGGCAAGCTTATCTGTATCTAGGCATGCTAATCTGCATATTCTGTGAAAACTCCACTCTTATCTCCTCCATTACACAGGCAACTGATCTGTATCTGCACTGCAGCTCTCAGATTGTGAAAACTCTGCCTCTGAAATCTATAGCTAGTAACACCTTTTTCACCTGCCCAGACTGAAATCCCACAATCCCTTGCAAGCGCCAAGGCACTCTGGAGAAGCTGTGGGTGTGGCTTATTTAGTTTATAGGAAATTAGGGTATTAAAACAAAATAAAACAAGTATTTGGCTTGAGGAATGCCCTATAAACTATATGTAAGGAACACAATTATGCAATGAGTAAAAGTTCATCTCGGATCCACTTTAAGGTTGCAAATATGTCTGCCTCTGTGCATGGCAGTCTATTAAGCGGCTGTGGACAGGTTAGATGGAGGAAGAGTGAATCTGAGTAAGGTGTGGGGATTTATGAAGTTGGGGAATGGGGAATTTATGAAATTAGACAGAGAAGAGTAGCATGTGAAAATCGGATCCAGTGTGTGGCTGTTAGAATGAGTTACAGTAATTGACTACTGTGTGAGGCCAAGGGAGATGGTGAGTGACAAACTTGGCAGCAGAAAAATTGTTGGTGCCAGTGGGGATGTTGAAGTCGCCAATAATTACTGTGGAGATGACGGTGGACAGGGAGAGCATGAGCATTTTGGGAAGGAATTTGGAAGTGAATGGGAAGTAGATGCAGACTGCATGGGCTTCAAAATATAAAAAGGAGAATGCAGGAGCCAGTAGGATGGGGCTAAATGAGTAACATTAAGACAGGAGCCCCACACGGCTGCCATGTTTATTTTCAGGTCTGGGGTGTGTGACTTAACTGTAATCCACCATGTGATGGAGCTGAAGGTGAGACTGTGTCTGTGGCAGATAACCATGTTTCTCTCAACTTGCTTGGTTTTGGGACTTGGCTGGCTGGGTCCCGTCATCTCACCTACTGGCCGGTCCAACAATTTATAGTAAGTAAGAAAAACAACCTGTTTGCATACTGGTTGTATCAGGTAGCCACAACCCCTATTGGCTAGCTAGGTCCCAAAGAGAGACCTCTGAGTTTGACAACCATTCCATGTGAACGTTTGAATCCATTCCTATTTAATGAGGAAAAATATAAAAGCCATTACTGTATTTAACATTCTCCTCTTGCAATATGACCAGTTCGATGGCAAAACACTGTTAGAAGTACATCCAATGTAATAGGAAATTTAAAAAGACCTACTTGCCATGCCAAAAGTGTGAAAAGAAAGTTTTCAATTGAGGGGAAAAAAAGGCACACTCCTGGCTTTCCTGGCACAAGAATACAGTGAGTGTCAGTTTGCTTCTACCCTTACAATTATTTCAGCAGCACAAAGAACAAAGTCCAGCATAAAGCACAGAGCAAAACACAAAGGTGAGCAAAATGAGAGACCCTCTATGCAATATGGTACTAAAAAGTGGGGGAATTGGGTCTCACGACCTCTTCTAACATATGTTCAACAGAACTTAAAAAGACGGACTTCAATATTATGAACACAGAGATTTTCTGTGATAATTCACAGATCTGACTAAGGTCACTTACATAACAAATTCTTTATTAAGGGACACGGTTAAAAACAACTAAAAATAAAGTGGGGCCGTCATACCTCCTAGAAGCTGGTGGTTAGTTACAACATAAGGAAATGACCACACTGCCCGTGTAAAAACACAACGATCCTAATAATAGTACCAGTAACCATTCGTCATCTAAGGGAAGAGTGTGTGATAAAATTGTACTTAACTCTTTATAAATCAAGTGATGCTGTTGCGGTGGTTACTACAATCCAAACCATAGTTTGCTCTAGAACAAAAAGACCTTTCTAAAGGAAAGACAGACCTCTTGTTTTTCCAAGTAAAATTCAATTGGGATCTGGTAAGGATCATACACCAGAACTAGTGATTCCCCAAGGACACTGTGCGCAATAAGTCCCAAATAAGTGGTATTAACTATCTTTTCTTACTAATATTATAAAAGTTTGGATGTTTGGCCATTTGGATGTTTGTTACTCAATCACGCAACAATGGCTGAACAGATTTGAATGACATTTGGCACACACATAGTACATTACCTGGAATAACATATAGGATATTTTTTTATCCCAATAACCAAAAAGTGGGTCGGAGACAAATACAAATTTCACTGGGAAAATGCAAACTACAGCCATTCTTACACTGTTAATGGGAGGGTTCTTGAACTTTACACAGTTGGTCCTTGAGTGACTGGGATTCATATTTAGAAAAGTGGGTGGGGCCTACAAAAGCCAATAAAAATTGCTGCCATTCTTGCACTGTTAATGGCACAAGCCTCAAACCCGGTACAGTTGGTCACTGGGTGACTGAGGTTCAAATTCAGAAAAGGGGGTGGAGCCACAAAGAGCCAATCAGATTATTGATGCCAAAGACCGCAAAACTAACAAACTTGGTTATTAGTACTTGAGTAATTGTGTGTTACAGTTAGAAAAAGTGGGCACAGCCAACACCAGCCAAATACATACCCGGGCAAGGTCGGGCCATCAGCTAGTGTGTGTGTGTGTAGGTATATATATATATATATATATATATATATATATATATTGTAAGGGAACGAGTCCAATTTGTGTAGTCTCAGGGGGGTTTAGGCAGATTGCAGGGACCAGTTTGGTCTTAGAAACAACAGTTCAGTCAGCAGACCAAGTTTTAAGCTGATAGCATCAGCTTTATTTACATATCCAACACACAGGAGTACAACAAAAAACAAAACATAAAAATAAACCCTAGCCTGTCCGGCTCTAACTAACATACATAGATTCCCTCTCTATGCAATAGAGAGGATCTAGCATCCAGCTCTACAAACAGTATGTTTAAGTTTGGTTACTCACTGTGTCTGGCTCTCTCCTTACTGCAGGCTGGCAGATCCCAGGAAGAGAGCGAGAGTAACACTGGAGACACCATATTTAAAGGGTTTCCCCTGAAGCCTAATGAGGCAATTAATTAGCCAGGCTTCTTCAAAAGCCTGGATAGCCTGGTGAATGGAAGTCCCACCCGCTCACTTCCATTCACTCCAGGGCCCCTTTTACCGGCTTTTCCAAAAAGCCAAATGCAGTGAAAGAACACCCTTTCACTGCTGAAATGCTTGCTGCCCTGGAGTTTTAACATATATAAGAGAGAAATCTGGGAGAAATATACACACCTTCTACCTCTAACCCAGCATTTCTCTCACACACCCTCCCCCTCTGTTTCGACGTAGGGGTCGGAACATAACTAGCCTCAAGACAGTGTACCCGGGACAAGGCATCTGCATTTCCCAGCTGGGACCCGGGTCTATGCTCCACTGTGAACTTGTAGTTCTGAAGGGCCAGGAACCATCTTGTCACCCTTCTATTCTTTTCCCGATTTTCACACATCCATTTTAGGGGGGCGTGATCAGTAACTAATGTAAACTGGCGGCCTAACAGATAGTATCTAAGCTCCTCCAGAGCCCATTTAACTGCTAAGCATTCCTTCTCTACTGTAGCATAGTTTCTTTCATGGATGTTCAGCTTTTTACTCAGGAAAACCACAGGATGCTCTGAACCTTCTCTGATTTGGGACAGTACTGCTCCCACTCCCACATCAGATGCGTCCGTCTGCACAATAAAGTTTTGTGTGAAGTCTGGGGTAATCAGCACTGGTTGGCTACATAAAGCTTTTTTAAGGGTCTGAAAGGCCTGTTCTGCCTCAGAGTTCCACTTGATCATTATAGACTTGGTCCCTTTTGTAAGGTCAGTCAGGGGGACCGCTATAGTGGCAAAATTAGCTATGAACCGTCTGTAGTAACCAGTGATTCCCAAAAAAGCTCGAACCTGTTTCTTTGTCAGTGGTCTAGGCCAGTCCTGAATTGCTTGCACCTTGTTAAGCTGAGGCTTAACTAGCCCCCTACCAATGTTATACCCCAAATATTTGGCTTCTTCCAGGCCTATGCTACATTTCTTTGGGTTGGCTGTCAGTCCGGCCATACGTATGGAGTCCAGCACGGCCTGTACCCTAGGTAGATGGGATTGCCAATCCGCGCTATGGATAACCACGTCATCCAGATACGCTGCTGCATACTGTCTATGGGGCCTTAAGATTTGGTCCATGGTACGTTGGAAGGTGGCAGGGGCCCCATGTAACCCAAATGGCAACACAACATACTGGAACAGTCCTTCGGGAGTGCTGAAAGCAGTTTTCTCTTTGGCTTGGTTTGTCAGGGGGATCTGCCAATAGCCCTTGGTCAAATCTAAGGTCGTCAGATATCTGGCTGTTCCTAGTCTCTCAATTAATTCGTCCACACGAGGCATAGGGTAGGTATCAAATTTGGAGACAGCATTTAATTTTCGAAAGTCATTGCAAAAGCGCCAGCTCCCATCCGGTTTAGGAATTAAGACAATTGGACTGGACCAATCGCTATGCGACTCCTCAATGACCCCCAACTCCAGCATTTTTTTAACTTCCTGAGATATGGCTTCTCGTCGAGCTTCAGGCACCCTATAAGGTTTTATGTTAACCCTTACCCCAGGTTCAGTTATGATGTCATGTTTTACCAAAGAGGTTCGACCAGGTTTCTCCGAAAAAACATCCCTATTCTTCATTACAAGGGCCTGTACTTCTTTCCTCTGAGTGTCGGACAAGGAGTCTGCCACCTTAACCTCTGGCACTAAGGGTTCTGCACTTAGAAATGAAGTAGGCTTGGTGAACAGTGACATCCTTTCTTTCCAAGGTTTGATAAGATTGACATGGTAAACCTGCTCAGGTTTCCTTTTACCTGGCTGGCGAACCTTATAATTTACCTCGCCAATCTTCTCAAGAATTTCAAAGGGTCCTTGCCACTTTGCCAAAAATTTGCTTTCTACTGTGGGTATTAGAACTAGTACTCGATCACCAGGGGAAAAATTACGTATTTTAGCACTCCTATTATACACCCTCCGTTGGGCTTCCTGCGCCTGCTCCATGTGTTCTCTTACTATGGGCAGCACTGCAGTTATCCTGTCCTGCATTTGGCATATATGCTCAATGACACTTTTAAAGGGGGTGGGTTGACCCTCCCAGGTCTCCTTGGCTATGTCCAACAAGCCCCTAGGGTGTCTACCATATAACAATTCAAAAGGGGTGTATCCTGTAGAGGATTGGGGAACCTCCCTTATAGCAAACATTAGATAGGGTAATAAGTAGTCCCAATTTTTCCCGTCCTTGTCAACCGCTTTCTTAAGCATATTTTTGAGGGTTTTATTGAACCTTTCCACTAACCCATCAGTCTGGGGGTGGTATACAGAAGTGCGAAGTTGGTCCACTTTGAACAATCTGCACAACTCCTTCATGACCCGGGACATAAATGGGGTACCTTGGTCAGTAAGTATTTCTTTTGGGATTCCCACCCGGCTAAAGACTTGTACCAACTCTCTAGCAATGGATTTCGATGAGGTATTACGTAGGGGAATGGCCTCGGGGTATCGGGTAGCATAATCCATTATTACTAATATATGTTGGTGTCCCCGTGCAGATTTTACTATCGGGCCTACCAAATCCATTGCTATCCTCTCAAATGGTGTCTCTATCACAGGGAGAGGGACCAAAGGGCTACGAAAATGTGGCCTAGGAGCCGAATACTGGCAGTCTGGACAGGAACTACAGTATTCCTCGACTTCACAATGTAGTCCTGGCCAGAAAAACCGTTGCAAAATTCGCTCCTTTGTCTTCTCTACCCCTAAATGTCCACCCATCACATGTTTGTGTGCAAGGTCAAGTACCATACGTCGGTATGGTTTTGGGACAACCAGTTGCTCCACCCGATCATTTCCCTTTTCTACTACCTGATATAACAGGTCATTTTGGAGGGCTAAGTAGGGACAAGAGGGCGTGGAGTCAGGGTTTACGGGTTTCCCATCTATAACTTTTACATTAGCCCTTGCTCTAGATAAAGTGGGATCCTTTAACTGTTCTGAAGCAAAATTATCCCTCCTAATCTCCAAATCAGGCATGTCATTTTCTTCCTCAACCGAGTCTACATGGACTTCCCCCCCCCTGGTATCACCTGGTCAACCTGGGGTTCCATATCTACCTCATCAGCTTCCCCTGCTAAAACAGAGAACGGAAAATCTCTAGTAGCCTCAGCCTCCGGTACACCCTCAAACACGTTAGTACCGGAATCAGGGGAGCTTCCCTTTGAGCAAGATTGGTTCATAACCTTGTCTGTCTCCCACAATTTCCAAAAATGTGGGAAGTTTCTACCCAAAATGACATCGTGTGGTAAAGTGGGAACCAACCCTACGGGGTACATTAATGTCCCGTAGGCAGTTTTGATTTCCACTTCCGCAATAGAATACTCGCGAGTATCCCCATGTATACATGTAACCCCTACTTTATCATGCACATATTGAGGAGTTTCAACCAACACAGATTTCATCAGGGTAACCTGACTACCAGAATCCAACAATGCATTTACTTGTTTTCCTTCCACAACAACATTACACAGGTGCTTATCATTCCCTGTCTGTGGAAGGGCTGTACACACAATCTGAGCATACATTGACGTACGTCTATTTGTTAAGGCCATATCACACTGCATAGGTTCATCAGTTAGGCTGCAGTCTGCAGCAAAGTGTCCCAGCATATTGCACCTGAAACACCGCACTAACTCTTTATTAGGTCCTCGGCGAGGAGGGGGCCCTCCTGACACATTTTGGTACTCTCTGAGTCTAGCGCTAGTAGATTCCCCACGTTGGAGCATGCTCTTATCAGTTGTAGATCCTTTTTTCCAAGCAGGAAGCTTTCCCTTGGGAACCTGGGTTCGCTTTACTTGTTGAAGGCTGAGTAGCTCCTCAGCAGAAACGTACCTCTCCACCATTTCCACAAGCTGATCAGCAGTTTTTGGCTCTGCATGGCTTACCCATTTGCGCAAAGGTGTCGGTAGAGACCTAAGGAACCGGTCCATCACTACCCTCTCCACGATCTGTGGTCCGGTTAGAGTCTCCGGTTGCAGCCATTTTTTAGTTAGATGAATTAGATCATGCATCTGGGAGCGGGGAGGCTTTTCTGTTATAAACATCCACTGATGAACACGCTGGGCGCGGACTGAGAGCGTGACCCCCAGTCGGGCCAGAATCTCAGCTTTTAGTCTGTCATAATCTTTAGCGGCTACGTGATCCAGATCAAAATAGGCTTTTTGGGGTTCCCCAGATAGAAAGGGGGCCACCAGACCCGCCCACTGCTCTCTAGGCCACTCCTCACGCTCTGCAATCCTCTCAAATGTGGAAAGGTAAGCTTCAACATCATCATTTGTAGTCAACTTTTGCAGATAGTAGCTAGCACGAATAGCACTTGACTTAGCGGTTTCTGTAGGCGGTGCTGCTGCACTCCTTGCAGCTAGCTGCTGCACCACCTCTTTGAGGAGCTCATGATCTTGACGCTGTTCCTCTCTGTTTGCAATCAGCTGTTGTTGCTGGACTCTGGTGGCCTCTTGCTGGGCAGCCATAGCCTGTACCAGAGCCTTGACAATGTCATCCATATTGACATGCAACAAAACACTTTATAATGATGAATTGCAATTAGGTTTCTAGCCCCTTAAAAAAAAAAACCAAACCAAAAAAATTTTTTATTTTTTTTTTATTTTTTTTTATGCCAAAGCATCCTCCACCACTTGTAAGGGAACGAGTCCAATTTGTGTAGTCTCAGGGGTGTTTAGGCAGATTGCAGGGACCAGTTTGGTCTTAGAAACAACAGTTCAGTCAGCAGACCAAGTTTTAAACTGATAGCATCAGCTTTATTTACATATCCAACACACAGGAGTACAACAAAAAACAAAACATAAAAATAAACCCTAGCCTGTCCGGCTCTAACTAACATACATAGATTCCCTCTCTATGCAATAGAGAGGATCTAGCATCCAGCTCTACAAACAGTATGTTTAAGTTTGGTTACTCACTGTGTCTGGCTCTCTCCTTACTGCAGGCAGGCAGATCCCAGGAAGAGAGCGAGAGTAACACTGGAGACACCATATTTAAAGGGTTTCCCCTGAAGCCTAATGAGGCAATTAATTAGCCAGGCTTCTTCAAAAGCCTGGATAGCCTGGTGAATGGAAGTCCCACCCGCTCACTTCCATTCACTCCAGGGCCCCTTTTACCGGCTTTTCCAAAAAGCCAAATGCAGTGAAAGAACACCCTTTCACTGCTGAAATGCTTGCTGCCCTGGAGTTTTAACATATATAAGAGAGAAATCTGGGAGAAATATACACACCTTCTACCTCTAACCCAGCATTTCTCTCACAATATATATATATGTATATATATATATATATATGTATGTATGTGTATATATATATATATATATATATATATATGTATATATATATATATATATATATATATATATATATATATATATATATGTGTGTGTATGTATATGTGTGTGTGTATGTATATATACATACATACATACATACATACATACATACATACATACATACATACATTCCTGGAAATGAGAAAAGTTGGTGCTTAGGTTTTTATAATAACAATTTGCATATACTCCAGAATGTTATGAACAGTGTTCAGATGGATTGCATACACTCAGATACAAGTCGACCTCGTGTACAAGTCGACCCCAATATTTGACCCTCTTAAGCTGGATTTTTTTTATTTACTCAAGTACAAGTATACCCAGGAAAGTTAAAGACTGCACTTGGGCACCAGGATGTCTCAGTGTGGTCACTGTGACCCCTCTGTGTGGCCCCTGTGTTCGCCAGGCTGTGTGGCCCCTCTAGCTTTGTGGCCCCAGTGTCCCCTTGGCTGTGTGGCCCCTGTAGCTATGTGGCCCATGTCCCCCGGGCTGTGTGTCCCCTATGTCCCCTAGCTGTGTGTCCCCTGTTTTACAGGAGCTGCAGCAGCCAGCATCTGTCTCCCCTTCCCCAAAGTGCTACAGCACACAGCTTGCTGAAATTCCCCCCTCCCTCCCACCACCAAGGAAAGGGCTCCGTCTCACTCACTCCCTCCCCAGCAGCTCTCCACAAGTCCCCCCTCCCTCCCATCACCACGCAAAGGATGGCCTCTTCTCCCTCTCGCTCCGCCCTCTGTGTCATCAATGCAGCATCAGCGCTGAAGTGGAAACGTAACTCACTGACTACACCAGTGGCGGACATACGGCGGTGCAGGCCATGTCGCCGCACGAGGGCCCTGAAGTTCCGCTGCTTCAGGGGCCCATTAAGTATTGCTGGGTTTTTTTTTATTTTACTTTTTATTTTTTTTTAACCTGGGGGGCCCCGACTCCTGTCCTCCCCCCTCCCCTCGGGCCCCCCCTCATGCGGCGGGAGAGCGGAAAATACAGGAAGTCTCCGGGGCTGCAGCAGATGCTAGAGGCAGCTGCCGCTTGGTCTCCCCTGTCTTCAACTCTGTATACTGCTCGCTACTAAACCAGGAAGTAGCGAGCAGTATACAAAGTTGGGAGACATATCGGAGACCAAGCGGCAGCTGCCTCTAGTGTCGGCTGCAGCCCCGGAGACTTCCTGTATTTTCTGCTCTCCCGCCGGCCGCCGTGCATACCGGGAGGGGGCCCCCCGAGGTGAGGGAGGGAGGATAGGAGCCGGGCCCCCCACCCGGATAGCTAAAGGCTACCTTACCCACCCGGCTACCTACCCCGCTACCTAACCACCCACCCGGCTACCTACCCACCCGGATACCTACACACCCACCCGGCTACCTACCCACCCGGATACCTACACACCCACCCGGCTACCCACCCACCCACCCGGCTACCCACCCACCCACCCGGCTACCTAACCACCCACCCGGCTACCTAACCACCCACCCGGCTACCTAACCACCCACCTGGCTACCCACCCGGCTACCTACCCACCCTGCCGGCTACCTACCCACCCGGCTACCTAACCACCCACCCGGCTACCTAACCACCCACCTGGCTACCTACCCACCCGGCTACCCACCCACCCACCTGGCTACCTAACCACCCACCCGGTTACCTACCCGGCTACCTAACCACCCACCCGGCTGCCTAACCACCCACCCGGCTACCTACACACCCACCCGGCTACCTACCCACCCACCAGGCTACCTACCTACCCACCCACCCGGCTACCTACCAACCCACCAGGCTACCTACCTAAAGACCCACCAGGCTACCTACCCACCCACCCACCCAGCTACCTACCCACCCACCAGGCTACCTACCCACTCGCCTACCCAGCCACCCACCAGGCTACCCACCCACCCGGCTACCCAGCCACCCACCAGGCTACCTACCCACCCGGCTAAGGGCTACCTACCTACCCACCCGGCTGCCTACCTACCTACCCACTAGGCTACCTACCCACTCACCCACCAGGCTACCTATCCACCCAACCACCCATGGGAGCTGCGCGCCGGATGGAGGCTGGGACAGGAGGTCTGCTGCTGCAGGTGAGTAAATGGTTTTTTTTATTATTTATTTTAGCAGGTGTATGTTCTGGGCAGGTCTGCCACATGATTGTGTGTATGTTCTGGGCAGGTCTGCCACATGATTGCATGTATGTTCTGGGCAAATTTGCTACATGATTGCATGTGTTTTCTGGGCAAATCTGCCGACATGATTGCACTTATTTTCTGGGCAAATCTGCTGACATGATTGCACGTATTTTCTGGGCATATCTGCCGACATGATTGCACGTATTTTCTGGGCATATCTGCTGACATGATTGCACGTATTTTCTGGGCATATCTGCTGACATGATTGCACATATTTTCTGGGCATATCTGCCTACATGATTGCACGTATTTTCTGAGCATATCTGCCGACATCATTGCACGTATTTTCTGGGCATATCTGCCGACATCATTGCACGTATTTTCTGGGCATATCTGCCGACATCATTGCACGTATTTTCTGGGCATATCTGCCGACATCATTGCACGTATTTTCTGGGCATATCTGCCGACATCATTGCACGTATTTTCTGGGCATATCTGCCGACATCATTGCACGTATTTTCTGGGCATATCTGCCGACATGATTGAATGTATTTTCTGGGCATATCTGCCGACATGATTGAATGTATTTTCTGGGCAAATCTGCCGACATGATTGAATGTATTTTCTGGGCAAATCTGCCGACATGATTGAATGTATTTTCTGGGCAAATCTGCTCACATTATGTGTATTTTCTTGAGAAAACCTGCACAATTATGTGAATTGTCTGGGGAAAGGGTCACCAAAACTTGGGCCCACTGTCTTTGCGTTGCACTTTTCAAGGGAACCTGAGGTGAGAATAATATTGAGGCTGCCATATTTCTCTCCTTTTAAGCAATACCAGTTGCCTGGTTGCCGTTCTGGTCCTCTGCCTCTTATTCTTTCAACTATAGACCCTGAACAAGCATGCAGCAGGTCAGGGGTTTCTGACAATATTGTCAGAACTGAGAAGATTAAGCTGCATGCTTGTTGCTGGTGTAATTCAGTTTATTATTGCAGCCAAATAGATCAGCAGGGCCGCCAGGCAACTAGTATTGTTTAAAAGGAAATAAATATGGCAGCCTCCATATCACTCTCACCCCGGGATCACTTTAAATTACAGTTAGCTCCGCCCTTATCCGGTCATTGCCACGCCCATTTTTTGCCGCGGCGCTGCGCGACGCAGGTTCTATCCGTACCCTTTTTTTTGCACAATTGATATTTTGCACAGGGGCCCACTGCTGGCTGTGTCCGCCACTGGACTACACAGCACGACATCCTCTGTTGTCCCTCTGCTCATTCTGGTCTGTTAGTTTACAATACCACAGCTACGGCTCCGATGTCATCTGATTTCATGTGACATCGGAGCCGTAGCTGTGGTATTGTAAACAGACCAGCGTGAGCAGAGGGACAAGGGAGGATGTCGCGCTGTGTAATCAGTGAGTTTCCGCTTCAGCGCTGACCATTACATGACTGCGGCAGAGGGGGGAGAGAGGGGGAGAAGACCATCCTTTACGTGGTGATGGGAGGGAGGGGGGCTTTCTGGAAAGCTGCCAGCGTTAGGACTGAGTAAGGGGAGAGAAAGAGGCTCCCCTACAATTCTCTGCTATAAGTTGTGAAATTTAGGACTACTCAAGTATAAGGCGACCCCCCCCACTTTTATACTCTGAGTCAGTCCTAAATTTCTCGACTTATAGGCGAGTATATACGGTAGTCCTTCTTTGCCATGGAAATTAACTGAATACCAAAAAAAAAACGTTTCCACTGCATTGCATTGCTGTCATTAAAGGACCTGCTGAGATCATTTCAGTAATTGTCTTGTTAGAATGGTAGACTTGTCATGTTAAAAGGAGGGTGATGCTTGAAATCATTGATCTTCCATTGTTAACCATGGTGACCAGCAAAGAAATGCATGCAACCATCATTGCGTTGCATAAAAATGGCTTCACAGGCAAGGATATTGTAGCTACTAAGATTGCACGTAAATCAACAATTTATAGGATCATGAAGAACTTCAAGGAAAGAGGTTAAATTCTTGTTAAGAAGGCTTCAGGGCGTCCAAGAGATTCCAGCAAGCGCCAGGATAGTCTCCTAAAGAGGATTCAGCTGCGGGATCGAAGTGCAACCAGTGCAGAGGTTGCTCAGAATGGCAGCAGGCAGGCGTGAGCGCATCTGCACGCACAGTGAGGCGAAGACTTTTGGAAGATGGCCTGGTGTCAAGAAGGCCAGCAAAGAAGCCACTTCTCTCCCAAAAAAACTTCAGGGACAGATTGATCTTCTGCAGAAAGTATGGTAAATGGACTGCTGAGGACTGGGGCGAAGTCCTATTCTCAGATGAAGCCCCTTTCTGATAGTTTGGGGCATCTGGAAAAAGGCTTGTCAGGAGAAGAAAAGGTGAGGGCTACCATCAGTCCTGTGTCATGCCAACAGTAAAGCATCCTGAGACCATTCATGTGTGGGGTTGCCTCTCATCCAAGGGAGAGGGCTTACTCACAATTTTGCCAAAAAACACAGCCATGAATAAAGAATGGTACCAAAACACCCTCCAACAGCAACTTCTTCCAACAATCCAACAACAGTTTGGTGAAGAATAATGCATTTTCCAGCACGATGGACCACCGTGTCATAAGGCAAAAGTGATAACTAAGTTGCTCGGGGACCAAAACGTTGAAATTTTGGGTCCATGGCCTGGAAACTCCCCAGATCTTAATCCCATTGAGAACTTGTGGTCATTCCTCAAGAGGCAGGTGGACAAACAAAAACCAACTAATTCTGAGAAACTCAAAGAAGTGATTATGAAAGAATGGGTTGCTATCAGTCAGGATTTGGCCCCGAAGTTGATTGAGAGCATGCCCAGTCAAATTGCAGAGGTCCTGAAAAAGAAGGGCAACACTGCAAATACTGACTCTTTGCATAAATCTCATGTAATTGTCAGTAAAAGCCTTTGAAACGTATGAAGTGCTTATAATTATATTTCAGTGCATCACATAAACAACCGAAACAAAGATCTAAGAGCAGTTTAGCAGCAAACTTTGTGAAAACTAATATTTTTGACAGAAAACTTTTGGCCAGGACTGTAGAGTGAGATGCGAAAGTTTGGGCAACCTTGTTAATCGTCATGATTTTCCTGTATAAATCGTTGCTTGTTACAATAAAAAAATGTCAAATATATCATATAGGAGACACACACAGTGATTTTGAGAAGTGAAATGAAGTTTATTGGATTTACAGAAAGTGTGCAATAATTTTTTAAACAAAATTAGGCAGGTGCATAAATTTAGCACCACAAAAAAAAAATAAAATCATTATATAGTAGATCCTCCTTTTGCAGAAATTACAGCCTCTAAACGCTTCTTGTAGGTTCCATTGAGAGTCTGGATTCTGGTTGAAGGAATTTTGGACCATTCCTCTTTACAAAACATCTCTAGTTCATTCAGGTTTGATGGCTTCCGAGCATGGACAGCTCTCTTTAATTCACACCATAGATTTCCAACTATATTCAGGTCTGGTGACTGAGATGGCCATTCCAGAACATGGTACTTGTTCCTCTCCATGAATGTCTTAGTGGATTTTGAGCAGTGTTTAGGGTCATTGTCTTGTTGAAAGATCTATCCCCGGCACAGCTTCAGCTTTGTCACTGATTCCTGGACATTGGTCTCCAGAATCTGCTGATACTGAGTGGAATCCATGCATCTTGAACTGAGCCTGTGGTCTTCCATTTCCTCAATATGTTCCTGACTGTGGAAACACAGCTGAAATCACTGAGACAGCTTTCTGTATCCTTCCCCTAAACCATGATAGTGAACAATCTTTGCCTTCAGGTCATTTGAGAGTTGTTTTGAGACCCCAATGTTGCTACTCTTCAGAGGAAAGTAAAAGATGAGAAAAACTTACAATTGACTCCCTTAAATACTCTTTCTCCTAATTGGATTCACCTGTGTATGTAGGTCATGGAGTCACTGAGCTTACTAAGCCAATTTGAGTTCCAATAATTAGTGCTAAAGGTTTTTGAATCAATAAAATGACGACAGCACCCACATTTATGCACCTGGCTAATTATATTTAAACAATTATTGCACACTTTCTGTAAATCCAATAAACTTCGTTTCACTTCTCAAATATCGGTGTGTGTCTCAAATAGTATATATTTAACTGACATTTTTAATTGTAACAACCAACGATTTATACAGGAATATCATGACGATTAACAAGGTTGCCCAAACTTTCGCATCCCACTATGTAGATATAGAGTGGGTCACACAGTCCACGTGAATATAGTTATGGTCCTCATAATGAGATGAGTGACCAATAGTGGGTAGTGTATGTGACCCAAAGCCACATCATCAACAATATCATTGATGCTGGGATGTATTTTTCAAGCCACATGTTTTTGATGTTGTTGCTTTGAGTTGAAGTCTTGCAGAGCTAGAAAATAACGCTTTCACCAGAGAGAAGCAAAGGAAAGTCAGGCTGAGGTTTTCTAAAAACCACAGAAATTAGACTGTAGGTGACTGAAGTAAAGGGGCCCATACACCTAACGATTTTCCCGCCGATATACAGCCGTTTCGATCACAGTGATCCAAACGGCTGTGAAATCGCCGCGCACACCGCTGACAGAACGAACGATTTCCGTCCGAAATCGATCATTCCCGTCGATTCCCGTCGACCCATCCGTGCGGAAGATTTTTCTCAGTCGCCGGCGGGTCGGGAGTGCGTCGTTAGCAGCGTTCGAATGCTCGACGACCGACGCAATACAGCGGGTCATACATTACCTGCTCCAGCCAGCGCGAGTCCCCTGGTCTTCTTCTCCGCTTCGGGCTCCAGAGCTACACAGAACTTCCTGTCCCGGCAGGAAGTTTAAACAGTACAGCGCCCTCTACAGTTTAAACTTCCCCTGGACAGGAAGTTCAGTAGCCGGAGCGGAAAAGAAGACAGCGGTAAGAGGAGACTTGCGCCGGCCGGAGCAGGTAATGTATGCGGAACGGGCGGCAGCAGCAGCTCCACAGATTGTGATCGGTTTCAGGCTGAAATCGATTCACAATCTGTTTGCAGTAAAGGTGGCCATACGATCCCTCTCTGATCAGATTCGATCAGAGAGGGATCTATCTGTTGGTCTGATCTGATGGCAAATCGACCAGTGTATGGCCACCTTTAGGTCATCTGTTCTGATTAGTCCAGTTTTCAGCTTTGCTCAACACTGTCATTTTATGGTTAGATGAAGATATAGGAAAGTCTACAACCCATAGGCTCTTGCACCAACCGTAAAATATAGAAGAGAGGCTGTGATGATTTTGGGGTGCTTCAGCGAGGCTGGAATAAGGCAGATGTGTATAGAAATTAAGGCACATACAAAATTATCCTAGAAAAACATTTGTTTCCCTCTGCTAAGACTAAGTCCCCCATCTTAGAGGATTGGTATTTCCAGCAGGACAATAAATTATCACACTAACTACAGTGGTGCTATTTGACATTTCATTACCGATTTTAGAATCCGCCTATCAAGTTATTTTTTTTAATAACCTGCTCATTTTCAGAAGTCACTTGGATGCAGAAACAGGACATAATACCTTTAATTTGACAGGTAACACTTCAGGATGTGTTATAATGTCAAATGAGACTTGTGGCTTCCTGTTTTTGCTAACATCTGATTTTGACACCCATCTGAGTCACTTCCAGTTTTTTCAGCCTTGCATGTTACTGAGGAGAGAAGATGATCTAAATGTGAAATAAATCCTACCAGAACTCTGTATCATACTTGACGGTCTACCTTTGCAAGGCTGTCAGATTTTCCAAAGTTCTTATACAATAATAATTAAATGAATAGTGTCCGTGGCACGTTTCTATTTCTGTTTTCAGATTTATTCTTGGGAGATTGGTAAGATTCTCTAGGCTCACCATTTTATATATTGTGTGATCATCTGTTTAAAGAGGAGCTGTTAGGTATAAGGTCTCAGAGAAAAAAAAACACATAGATCAGTAGCTAAATATTGGCTGTACTTACATTACATATGCATTTCACTGTCCACATTTGGATTTCACGGAATTTTCATATACTATTTGCAGAGAATGATGCTCCTGACAGCTCATGGCAGGTTCCATGTTTGTCTGTCTCCTATGAAGCCAATTGTGTCGTCATGTCCTCCCTGCTTACTGATGATTCGACTCACAAAAAAGATCCTAATGGACAACACTACTGTGCAGTGAATATTAATTAGCCATGTGGCTAGGAACAATAGCGGACTCATGCAGTATACTCTGAGCTCACAGTGCTGTGAGCTGGGCTGCGTTACAAGCTGCTGTAACTTGAGCCTGTAACTTCTCACTAGCAGCCTTAGGGCGTGATTGGGAAATGAAGGGCCCAAGGTGGGGAGAAGCAGCCCCAGAATGCTTTGCAGTATGTTATGCGGCCTCTCGTCCTACTTAAAGAGACACTGAGGCGAAAAAAAAATATGATATAGTGAATTGGTTGTGTACTATGAATAATTACTAGAAGATTAGCAGCAAATATTCTCATACTTTTATTTTCAGGTATATAGTGTTTTTTCTAACATTACATTATTCTATAATATGTGCAGATTACACAACACTCTGCATTCAAAATGAGTCTTTCAGAGCAGTCTGTGAAGTAATGACCTCTCCTCTAGCAGAGAAAAGTAAACCGTTCACTTACAGTTGAGATAATAAAAGTCAGATAACAGCCCTCTCCACGACTAACTTAGTCGGAGAGCTTAATGGCTTGATTGCATAGAGATAACAACTGGAGTTTCTCAACTCTTCCTGTACTGGAAACAATTAGACTGATGTATCTGATCTTAATGTTTTATTTCTTAGCTGTACTACACATACAAATCATAATATCATAAGTTTTTTTCGCTTCAGTGTCTCTTTAAGAACTTGGGAATAACAGCCTTGCTGTTCAGCACACATCAAAAGAGAGATTTTTAACTTCAGTATTGCCTTTTTGGCTTCCTTCTAAACTGTTTAACACAGGAGAATAGAGGTTTAAATTAGCTTTTGCAGCCTGACAGTTAAGGCCCATACACACGTCGGATTTGCGCGAACGACGGGTCGTTTGAACGTTCCGTTGTTCGCACGTTTCCACATGAAATCCGGCGTGTGTACAGACTATCGTTCGGGAGATAAGACTGGTTACCAACGATCCGCCGGGCGGATCGCTGGTAACCAGTCTTATCTCCCGAACGATAGTCTGTACACACGCCGGATTTCATGCGGAAACGTGCGAACGACGGAACGTTCAAACGACCCGTCGTTCGCGCAAATCCGACGTGTGTATGGGCCTTTACTCTTTAAGTCCTAGTCATACAGTGTACATTGAAGAAAACCTGGGGTGAGTTTGGAATGTGCATTTACGGACTTGCTCTAAAAATACCTAGCTATTGTGCCTCTAATACTTTAAAGGAGCACTGTCATGAAAATCTTGAGATTTAAAATATATGTAAACATATACAGCAAAGAAGTACATTTTTCCAGAGTAAAATGAGCTATAAATTACTTTTCTCCCATGTTGGTGTTACTTACACCAAGTAGTAGAAGTCTGGCATTACAGACAGGTTTTAGACTAGCCCATCTCCTCATGGGAGATTTTCAGGGTTTTCTTTATTTTCAAAAGCACTTAGTGAATGGCAGTTGCTATGTCCAAATGCCAAAAAAGAGAGATTAAAAAATGTTATTTTATTTAAAAAAAATCATCAGAGAGCTCTGTGGGTGGGCAGAAAAGGGGGGGAGATCTCTTGTGTGCTGTGTTGTGCGGCCCTGCAGCGAGCCCTTAAAGCTGCAGTGGCCTTAGTTGTAAAAAAAATAGCCTGGTCACTAGGTGGGTTGAAGACCGCGGTCCTCAAGTGGTTAAGAATGTACAATGCAAAAAAAAAAAGGTTGCTCAACATTTGGATCCTAAGAAAAGAACAGCATCTTTATTGAAAATCCAAATACATGTACAGGAATATGCGGACGGCTGAAGGTACCACCACAGCAGCTAACGTGTTTCTGACCCCTCTGGGCCCCTTAATCATATGGCTGAAACTAAATGCAGACAAAACTGAAGTCCTTCTGATTGGAGGGCAGCACATGACAACAAAACAACTTAACTTGCAGTCTTCACCACTCGGAATAGGAGGCACAGATCCAGCTCTGATCATGTGTGTAGCCTGGGAGTTATAATTGATGGGAATTTAAAATTCAGAACTCACATCTCTGCTGTGGTGAAATCATCCTATTTTCACCTTAAGGACACTGCAAAAATCAAGCACCTCCCCCCCCCCCCCCCCCAGAAGATCTACCAACCTTAGTTCATGCCTTCACTACCTCCCGACTGGACTACTGCAATGCTCTCTACACTGGCCTTCCAAAAAAGGACTTGAACCACCTACAGCTGATACAGAATACTGCTGCCAAACTGCTAACCAACCATCCCTGTCACTGCTACATAACGCCAGTCCTGCACTCCCTTCACTGGCTACCTATAGAATGGAGGGTCCTATTCAAGATCGGCCTACTGACATTTAAATCACTGAATAATCTAGTCCCTGGAAACATGAAAGAAATGTTGCAGCTGCGTAGCAATCCCCGCATTCTCAGATCCACATGTTCTAATAATCTAGTCATACCCAGAGTCCACTTGGAAACTTGGTCCCAGAGCCTTCTGTCATGCTGACCCTACGTTTTGGAACTCCTTACCTCAACAGATCAGGACAGCTCCATCCCTGGACGTGTTTAAATCAAGACTGAAAACCCACCTGTTCAGTTTGGCATTTGCAGAAATATAACTTTTGTTGTGTGAATATATCATCCTACTAACAATTACTAAATCTGAGAGAGCCTAAGCGCTTTGAGTCCAATGGGAGAAAAACGCTATAGAAATGTTATAGAGATCTGTCTATATACTCCATAAAATATAAATACCCCAAGGTACCTCCCCTTTTCCACCAACCCTTACCCAATTCCAAAACATTAACCCCTCAGAGCACTTTATGGATAAATCCAAGTCCATGTCCAAAATAGGGGATGCAAAATGGGATTGGGTGCCACCAGTCTGTAGCCATTGTTGAAGAATGAAGATGAGCCACAATGGCTTTTTCTCTTTTCACCTAAATAGACATTAATGAAGGATAGAAGTTCTAGGGATTCCATGCTGCAATATGAATATAGATTTTATGGTAGCAATTTGACTTGACTGAGCGCTTTGAAAATGCAGAGTTGGCTGTAAATTAGAAGTTGAATAATGCTGAATTATTCTCAAATGACAATTTTGTAGCAATTGATATTTTTGAACCTTTTAATGCTGGTTGAGCTCCATTTTTTTTACAGGTGTCTGAAATGCCAGCACTGGATTTGAAGGGGACGGGGAATATGAAGCCACAAAAATAAGGAATCCACTGGCCTACATGCTTGTTCTGGTGAATTTAGTAACTAACCATGAACATGAATTACAATAATCCTGGAATTCGTGCCTTAAAACACATCAAAAGTAGCATCTCTTATGTTAATTCTGACTGGTTAACTTTAAACCATCAGACTGCCCTCTAGACGAGACAAATAACAATTATATCGCACTTTTCTTCTGGTGGACTCAGCAACAGAGCTGCAGTCACAACGACGCACTCTATAGGCAGTAGAAGTGTTGGCGAGTCTTGCCCAAGGTCTCCTACTGAATAGGTGCTGGCCTTATTGAAGGTAAACATTACTGGAAAGATAAATTAAATATTTCTGAATGTTTTTAGCTTAGATTTTTGCATACTTTCCCAAGTGAACCATGTAACCATAGTGAAGATGTAAAGAGCATAATCCAGTAATCTTTGCCTTGTTCATTTTTAATCCTTATTTTCCGTAAGTATCTCTATGAAAGAACATTGCTTATTAAAATCAATCTCAAAATCAGTTGCAAATGACACCAAATTAGTATTAAAGTTATTACCGAATAAGCTGAAGCACCACTTAAAAGCAAAAATTGCTGTGATCACGAAATTTGTATTAATTAACATTTGTGACAAATGGCTTTGCATATACTTTAATCCCTTATAAACACAGTGGTGTTGAAACCACTTTGTTATTTTGCATTATTTTTACTTGGTTAGTGTAACACTGAAATGAATTAATACTTAAAATGATTTTGGTCTTGTTTAGTTAGCAGAGTCTCTAGATAATCTATGTATCGCTGTGTAATAGAATGGAGAACTAATACTCTTTCTCTAGTTTACATAAGCTTGATTGATTAATGGACCAATAAAATGCTTGAACTTTAATTTCAAGGTCCATAGGTCATCATCTAAAGTAAGGAAAAAAAAATCTATAATGAATGCACCAAGCAAGGGCTTTAAAAGAGAGAAAGAAAATTAACAATTGAGGCGCAAATGTTTGTAAGATGTGTTCATGTGAAAAGCTTTCCATTGCTCTTCAGGTTCAGCGTGAATTGCGGAAGGTGTTACAGACAGAAAGAATCTCTTAGGTGTTCAGAATGGAGTATTCATGTTTGATCTGTCCAGGATTCTCTACAGGCTCTTCCAGCATCTTTTTGCAGCTCACACTTGGTTAGATCTCGAATGTGATGTGACAAAAGATCTAGTGTTTTTCTGTTCTCTGAACAATCACAGCAACATACAGAGAAAATGACGCATTCACTCAGAATGGAACAGTTTTTCTACCTAGAAAGCTTTTTTTATTGTTAAATGCCTATGGTGAAAATGGGCTGTATCCATAACCTGAACAATCACGAGTTCTCTGCTTAGGGTGTCCACAGGTGAAAATAGGATTTTGCAGAAATGTGCAATTTTGAACTGAACATCCCTTTTGTCTAAGAAAAATTGTATTTTTTAGCAACAGGAAACTTGCAAGGGAGGAGTTAGAGGTCACCTGAAGGTGGTGGCAAACTCTAAAGTTTACATTCCTGGTGGGCTCAGACAGGGACTTCCTAAGTTTTCAGTAATTTGAAGACTGTGGTACCTGCATTTCAACTAGGGAGACGAATTGACCAGTTGTAAGTCATCAGTTATGTTAAGATAATTCCCCTCTTTGCAACATTATTTCCGTAATACCGGACAGCAAATGCATTTTGTGAGAAGATTATTTCCTGTAGAGGGATTGTTCATATGAGCTATTCTTGTACCTCTTTGTTCAGGTGAACTTTGTTACATTTAAAAAAAAAAAACCTTTGAAATGTGCAGGCTTAAGTATTTTTTGTTTCTGTAAGGACTTGGCCAGAGACTGTTAAAGAATGGCTCCGGTTAGATTGTATGCATGTCTGAAAAGTTGAGATTTAAGACCTGGTTTGCAAAGCAAGAGCTTTTTCGAAGTATTTGTGATTTGAAAAGCTTTTGCTAATGTAATGCTTTGTGTGTGTTCTCACTTGTGCCATGTGATTTTATAAAAATCCTCTATAGCAGTGGTTACCAAACTTTTTTGGGTGAAGGCACCCTTGGTGGCTTTGAAATGTTTTCAAGACACCTCTCGGCAAAAACAACCGAAATGCCATTATGACCCTTATCAGGCGACGGCCCACTCCAAGTAGCTAGTGATGCTTATTAGGTACAGCGATTCCTCTCATGTTCAACTTCACCCATGGTTGCGGGGACTAAAGGTTAACTAGCAGGTAATGCAGCCACATTGTATATCAATGCTTAGTTGCATTACCTGATGGTATTGCATAAAGGATCAGGATGCGTACCAAGGCACCCCTGAAAGGTGCCCGAGGTGCACCAGAGTGCCGCGGCACCCAATTTGAGAACCCCTGCTCTATAGCATTGCATTAGCAAGAGCGTTTTCAAATCACTAGCGCATAAAAAGCTCTTGCAGTATGAACCAGGTAGTGTTTAAAGATTTCAAGAGTTTGAGACTGTGGAACAAGAAAGACAAAACCAGGGAACCAGACCTGCTGTATTATCCCAGACAACCAAACTGACAGTGGCAGAATACAAAATTAGGTTGTCTGCCAGACAACCACCATATAGACTTAAAACATTTGTACTACTGTGACTGCTCCATGACAATTGACTGCTTTGGCATTCATTCTGTATTAAGCTTACACTAATGGTGCCCATACACGTTACAATAAAAACATTTGATTTTCCAGTTTATTCAATCCAAATGATCGAATTGAATGAAAGTTGAAAATATATATTTTTTTTCGATCAAGAAATTCGAATGATTATCCCGTTATTTTGAGAAAAATCTGATCTGCTGTAAAAAAAATCTTTATATTCAACCTAAAGGAATAATCAAACTAAATTATCTAATCGAAAAAAGATGAAAAATTGTACCATGTATGGGCTCCTTAAAAGTGAATCTTTCATTAAAGTCACATGAATCAGAAGGCTGTAATGTCAGCACTACTAAGAGTCCATGGAATATGGAATTCAGTTCTGGGCACCACATTACAGGAAAGCTATTGCAGTTTTAGAGCAGGTGCAGAGACGAGCAACAAAAGTGATACGTGGGATGGAAGGTCTCACTCACCAAGAAAGGTTAGATAAACTGGGTTTATTTAGTCTAGAGAAAAGACGCCTTAGAGGGGATCTAATTAACATGTATAAATACATCACAGGGCAATATAAAAGCTTGGCGAATGAGCTTTTTGTTCCTAGGCCTTCTCAAAGGACTAGAGGACATGATCTGCGCATGGAGGAAAAACCGTTTTAGCCATTTATTTAGGAAAGGGTTCTTTACAGTAAGAGTGATTAAGATGTGGAATGCATTGCCACAGGAAGTATTTATGGCAAATTCTATACCTGTATTTAAAGGGGGCTTAGATGCTTTCCTTGCAGTGAAAGACATCCATGGCTACAATTACTAGGTAATGCCCAATGATGTTGATCCAGGGATTTTATCTGATTGCCATCTGGAGTCGGGAAGGAATTTTTTCCCTTTTGGGGCTAATCGGACAATGCCTTGTAAGGGTTTTTCCGCCTTCCTCTGGATCAACAGGAATATGTGAGGGAGCAGGCTGGTGTTGTACTTTGTTCTCTGGTTGAACTCGATGGACGTAAGTCTTTTTTCAACCCAAATAACTATGTAACTATATGTAAACAGTCTTTCTTAGGAATCTAGTTTTTTTTTTCTTCATTAAAAAGCACATTCTTTTCCAGGAAATGACTATTTTGCTGAATAGTCACTACACCTACAATCAACTGTTAGACTAGTAGGTCTCTTCCATGAGGGCACGTCATCGCTGCGGAAGAGTCTAGTAGGGAATCATTTGTACAGTTATTATTTTTGCTGACACTATCACCCTCCTTCGCTGTACCTGTTTTGAATGCAAGTTGTGTAATTTGACTGTAGTTTCGAGCTTTTGCACATCTATGCAGGTACAGTAGTTAAATTGGGGTGCAGCCTCTGGAAGCGCTGCCTATGTCTCCTGCTGTACAAAAAAGTCTCTACATCTGGGTTACCCCGAGACTGCATTCACAGACTAAAATCATAACAGTCCAGCTATAACTGCACATTTAAGTTCAAAAAAATACATTGAACGTTGTCTACTGAAAGTATAGAAGATTTAGGCATTTGTCATGCAACAGGATTACCCGCAAGAATTCACATTGTGAGCTTTTATTTATTACTATAGTGTTACTGCAAAGCACGGAAGTGCTCCATCTCTAGCCAGCGGTTGTTCTCATTTGACCAATCGCAATGGAATAGCATATGACTCCATTGCTAACAAAACTATAAGGAATTTCATTTCAATAATTTCCCCATTGGCGACACTGTCACTGCAGAAAATCATCTCTGTGAGAGGTTTTAGGGTCTCTTTCCACGAGCAGTTGAAAACACTCTCAAACTGTTACAACTGCTTGCTGCTGCCTTGCAACTGCTCACTGAGTGCACAGTCCAGCCACCTGTGGAAAAGGGCCCTTAATCTGACCTATACTTATAATCACTCGGTTGTCCTACAAACAGCTTTTGGCATTATCATGCAAGTATCTATATACAATCAATGGAGAAACAGTCTGGTGTCTCAGGAAGATTTTGATTATGGCTGTATAAGGATACAGTAAATAAAGGCATTATGCATCTGAAGGCTAGAAAGTCTAACATCAAGTTTAAAAGTATAAAATTGCCCCTCCTGTTCTCAGTTTTCACCAAAAATTATAATGTCTTAAAGAGAATCTGTATTGTTAAAATCGCACAAAAGTAAACATACCAGTGTGTTAGGGGACATCTCCTATTACCCTCTGTCACAATTTCGCCGCTCCCCGCCGCATTAAAAGTAGTCAAAAACAGTTTTAAAAAGTTTGTTTATAAACAAACAAAATGGCCACCAAAACAGGAAGTAGATTGATGTACAATATGTCCACACATAGAAAATACATCCATACACAAGCAGGCTGTATACAGCTTTCCCTTTGAATCTCAAAAGATCATTTGTGTGTTTACCTTCTGTCCCCTTCTTCTCTCATGCACTGAACATTACAGGCTTCCTGCAGACAGCTCTGCCTGTGCCTGTGTTTGTAATTCCTCAGTATGTGACAGACCAGCTACTTTCACAGCCCAGAGGAGGATTTTTATCCAGCTCTCTTCTATCACTGATAAGATAGCAGATAAGCTGCTGGTTTATGTAAATAAAACACACACTGGAGTGTGCATAGAGGAACAGACCAGCATGGAAGAGTTGGCAGGCTTCCAGACACAGGCCGACAAGTCTGACAGGGGAAAGATACATTGATTTATTACAGAGACCGTGATAGTACAAAGTGCTGCAGTGAGCCAGAACAGATTAGAATAGGTTTAGGAACTTGTAGGATGGTAGAAAAAACGTTGTAATTTTTGTTACAGAGTCACTTTAAAACAGAGTCTCATTTGAAAGTAAACATTAAAACCATTTCAAGCCTAGAACAACTAAAATGGTTGGTGAACTTCCTTGCATGAACTGCCTGCTTCACGTCCTAACAGAGCATTTCTATGGGATCGAGGTCAGGATTTTATGTTAGGCGGTTAACTCCTTAGAAATACTTTGTAAGTTTTTCCACTGGCGTAAGCATTATAATGGTTTTTGAAGGACCACTGAATCTTCCATTGTTCAAGCCATAATGCGCTCCCTCAGATCTGTGTTTTGAAGATAACACTTGTATAGTAAAGGCTCACGTTTCTGTTCTTTAACTACTTAAAGAGAAACTCCGACCAAGAATTGAACTTTATCCCAATTAGTACCTAATACCCCTTTTTACATGAGAAATCGATTCCTTTTCACAAACAGTCCATCAGGGGGTGCTGTATGGCTGATATTGTTGTGAAACCCCTCCCACAAGAAACTCTGAGTACGTACTCTTGGCAGTTTCCTGTCTATGAACCCTTTTGCATTGTGGGAAATAGCTTTTTACAGCTGTTTCCAACTGCCAACACAGCAAGCAGCAGCTACATCACTTGCCAGCAGTAAAAATGTCACCCTGTGATAAATGTCAGAATATAAATCAGGGATTTAAAATATTTTACAATGTGCGAACACTGGCTAAATCATATATACATAATTATTGTAAAAACGAAGCACTTTTTTATTACATTTTCACTGGAGTTCCTCTTTAAGAACCATGCTAATTGAAATCCCTGTATTGATGGCTATCTGGCTGCCAGGGTGTACATTTCAATACACTGATGTTTGCTCCCAACAATCTTGCCTCTGTCTCTCCACTGCAGCTCACTCGCTCTGCCGTCTCTATGACAGCAGAGCCCTGTGAGCAGGTTAGAAGTCAATTTCATTGGCTCCTGACCCTGTCTATCAACGTAAGCAGCTCCCATTGGCTTACATTGATAGGCAGAGTCAGGAGCCAATGAAAGCGGCTCCTGACCGGCTCACAGGAAACTCTGCCATCATAGAGACAGCAGAGTGGGTGGCTGAGGTTCTTGGTGTGGACGGCGATTGCAGCGGGTATGTGCGGTAATTCGTCGTTATTCTGCCATTTTTTTTTACCAGCGGTCTCTGGTCCTTAAGGGGACAGAGACTGCTGGTACTTAAGTGGTTAAAGTGTACCTTCTTTTTTACCAAATACTATGGCGTATAGGTTAAGTGGAAACTTCACCCAAGAGTCAGCAAATCCAGAGAAATCTATGTATGCAAGACAAAGGGCTGAAATCACAAAATTGTGTGCCTGTTATCTTAAGGCCCTCAAAAAAAAAATAAAAAAATAAAAATGGACATACTGTAGTGGAAATTGCTGCATGGACTCACACATCTGAAATCTGTATGTGAACATAGTTTGTTGCCGCATCCATAATCACAAGTTAAAGGCACTGAGTGGAGCAATATACCAGGGGAACTCAGGTGTCAAATGACGCATGTCATCACAAGTCACCTGGAGGCAACAACAGAGGGAAGTGCAGTCAAGCAGAAGACAGGGTTGTGTTTTGTTTTTTTACTTCACATCATAAACTCCAATGTAGAAATGTAACAAGGGAATTACAGTGGAGGTGGGAGAAGAGCCACCAATAAGCTGGCACAGATCCATTATTTAATTTATGTGGAAGGGGGGAGCACAGAGCACCATAAGGCAAATAAGGCTGCCCTCAGTCACACACAGACACCAATGAATGGTAGCCATCAGAAAAAGGGTAAAAGTGCCCCCATCCTTTTACCCCAATGTAACAGTCCGTGGAAAATGTGCGCAATGTCCTCCAATAGAAAGGCACCAAGACAGGGAAACCCCATATTGGCAAAGATGCAAGAAGATGAGAGAGGTGTTTTTGTGCAGAGATTATATGTTGCATACATTCTCACCAGTGCAGAGATGCCTGATTGTAAGGGGAATGCAAGATGCTTGTTGATGGAACCCTAATGTGAGTGGGCCTGAGGGCAAGGCATAGGGTTATGTGTAGAGTTGGGGAGTAGAGGAATGTACGACAAAAGTGGCACCTGGATGGTGGGGGGAATAGCACAATGTGCAATGGTTATAGGAAACTATCACCCCCAATATACTCACATGTTGTTGATTTGCAGTCTGAAAGTAATGCACAAGCAAAAAATTAGCACTGTTAAAACAGCACAGGAGATTTGGGCACAGCCGGATCGGAATTACGGCTATAGCGGTGCACAGTGAGTAACTTCGGCGCCATCAGAACACAGAGCTTAAGTTTCTTTTAAAATGCTGTATTACATCATTCCCCACCATCCACATGGACCTGGAGGAGGAATATTCATTAACGCTGCCGGGACTTGTGCAGGAGCAGGGTAAGTCATATATCGGCTTCATCCTGCGCCCAAGTCTCCTGGCGGCGTGGTATGTACACCACAAAAAAGGCTGCATTTCCTCAGTTCAGCTTATAGCAGCCAAGTAATAGACATAATTGTCTTCTAAGATAGCAGACTAGCAAGACTGCCAGTGTCATGTCTGCACATTAACTTGAGTTGCACTGATCCATGCTCCATCAGCTTAACTCCTAATTTTAAGTGATAAAACCGTAAAGTCACAGAATGCATGTTGCTGTACATATTTTTATGAGTCCCTGGATAGCTATCATTGCTAATCTTATAACCGTGTTAGGGGAAGATATTCTATAATTTATTTATTTTTCTTTCAATATATGAGGAGTGAAGCCCATTACTAAAGTATAAAATTGCTCTAGCCACCAGATTGTGACAGGTGTTATCAATAATGAGCGCACACTCTATATAAGACCCTTTACCTAAAGAAACTGACAAAGGCTGCCACATTGTACAGCACCGCATGGAGGCGGCTGTCAACTGTACCATATTGACAAGTAGATGCCTTTATTTTATAACCCAGTTATAGCTGATGACCTAAAGCGACCCGAGTTATTATAGTGGAAAGATGCACTATGCAGGGCCGGCCTTAGGTTTCACAGCGCCCTGAGCGTAATCAGATATTGGCGCCCCCTCCCTCCCCATTCATCCTCTTCACGTGCATATAATAGGCAGATCCCCCCCTTAGTGTATATAGGCTACTTGTCTTGCATATGTAGGCAGATCCCCTTTAATGTATATATAGGCAGATCCCCCCTTAGTGTATATAGGCTTAGGCTACTAGTCTTGCAGTTGCAGATCCCCTTTTAGTGTATTTAGGCAGCCAATCCCCCCCCCCTCCCCTCTTAGTGTATCTAGCATAGGCATATTCTCCCTTTCGCGTAGGCAGGTTGGGGATGGGGAACCTTACTTTTTTGCTGGTCTTCTATTCTTACTGTCTGCAGAGCAGTGCCAGTGTAGCTACTGGAATTCTGGGAGCAGGAGAGAAGGACTTGTCGTCACTCAGGACACTGTCACAGAGCTGGTGGCACATGTACTGCGTGCTTCCCTGCAGCAGCCTGAGCCTCAGGGCGCCTCCGCCCATGCTGATTCCTGACATATCGCGGGGCCTGGCAGAGTCTCGCACTCCAAGAGGCAGCCAGAGGCGTATCTGGGTAATACGGCGCCTATGGCAAACACTGAAATTTCTCCGCCCCCCCCCCCCCCCCAACACATCACAGTCACATGCCATCAGATAATTCATCTAGTAATCCTATGCCATCAGATAATTCATCAAGCAGTCTCATGCCATCAGAAAATTCATCAAGCAGTCTCATGTTATCAGATAACTCGTCAAGCAGTCTCATGCCATCAGATAATTCATCAAGTAATCACATGCCATAAGATAATTCATCAAGTAATCACATGCCATCAGATAATTCATCAAGTAATCACATGCCATCAGATAATTCATCAAGTAATCACATGCCATCAGATAATTCATCAAGTAATCACATGCCATCAGATAATTCATCAAGTAGTCACATGCTGCCCAATAAAAATAAAGTTGCAACAGTCAACCAGATTAAATAATTACGGTAAGTAGCCAGGTACCTCACAATAAAAACATTACATAGACAGATGCCTCAAGATAAAACAATTTAGTAGCCAAGTCCACCCTGGATACATAAATTAAACAGCCATGTTCACAAAATAAAAGCATTAGATAGCTATGTGCCCATACATATCAGTAGGTAGAAAAATGTGCCCCTAGATGTTAGGTAGCCATAGCGGACCCCCAATTGCTGGCTGGGTGCAGGGTGTTTGCTGGGTGCTGGTTAGGGCAGTGTGCAGGCTGGTGGCTGGGTGCAGGTTAGGGCGGTGTGCAGGATGGGTGCAGGGGCAGGATGCTGGTTAGGGCAGTGTGCAGGCTGGTGGCTGGGTGCAGGGTGGGCAGTTGTGGCTGAGGCAGTTTGGGCAGTTGTGGCTGGGTGGGCAGTTTGGGTGAGTAGTTGTGGCTGGGTGGGCAGTTGTGGCTTGGTGGGCTGTTTGGGTGGGCAGTTGTGGCTGGGTGGGCAGTTTGGGTGAGTAGTTGTGGCTGGGTGGGCAGTTGTGGCTTGGTGGGCTGTTTGGGTGGGTAGTTGTGGCTGGGTGGGCAGTTGTGGCGAGTAGTTGTGGCTGGGTGGGCAGTTTGGGTGAGTAGTTGTGGCTGGGTGGGCAGTTGTGGCTTGGTGGGCTGTTTGGGTGGGCAGTTGTGGCTGGGTGGGCAGTTTGGGTGAGTAGTTGTGGCTGGGTGGGCAGTTGTGGCTGGGTGGGCAGTTGTGGCTTGGTGGGCTGTTTGGGTGGGTAGTTGTGGCTGGGTGGGTAGTTGTGGCTGGGTGGGCAGTTGTGGCTGGGTGGGCAGTTGTGGCTGGGTGGGCAGTTGTGGCTTGGTGGGCTGTTTGGGTGGGTAGTTGTGGCTGGGTGGGCAGTTGTGGCGAGTAGTTGTGGCTGGGTGGGCAGTTTGGGTGAGTAGTTGTGGCTTGGTGGGCTGTTTGGGTGGGCAGTTGTGGCTGGGTGGGCAGTTTGGGTGAGTAGTTGTGGCTGGGTGGGCAGTTGTGGCTTGGTGGGCTGTTTGGGTGGGTAGTTGTGGCTGGGTGGGCAGTTGTGGCTGGGTGGGCAGTTGTGGCTGGGGCAAGTTACAGACCTCAGATCTCACGGCGACCGGTCCCCGCAGCCTGTCCCCGACAGACCTGTCTGGCAGTCCGGACCTCAGATGCGGCGACAGCAGAGTGGCTGGCCGTGCACGCTACCCGCGCTCAATGTATTCCAAATGTGGAAGTGACGTCAGCGGTCAATGACGTCACTTCCGCATTTGGAATACCTTCAGTGTGGATAGCCTGCGCAGCCAGCCACTCTGCTGTCGCCGCGATCTGAGGTCTGTCGGGGACAGGCGGCGGGTGCAGAGGCGGCAACGGGAGGGGAGGCTCAGTGGCAAAGGTGCAGCTGAAACGACAGCAGTTTGCTGTTCTTCGCCCCCAGGGGGTGGAGCAAGACGCACAGCAAGACGGACCCGTCTGGAGCCCGCAGCAGCCAGATAATGCATGCGGCCAGGCGGCAGGAGCGCCCCCTGGAGGCCGGCGCCCTGAGCGATCGCTCTGGTCGCTCAGGTCAAAGGCCGGCCCTGGCACTATGGACTACAGTGCTATAGGAACTAAGAAAAACAGCAGCAACGCTGTAAACTAAAATCCCAGCTGTTTGTGTGGCACATTATCCACTGGTCCAGCAATGCATGGAATATAACTGCTACTGGGCAAGGACACAACTTGCATGCAAGCCTTAATTATTATCATCTCTCTGGCAAACGCTAACAAACACATATCGTAGGTCTCACCAGAGCAGATGCTGTGCTACAATTTACTCCAGACCACATATATATATATATACAGTGGCTTGCAAAAGTATTCGGCCCCCTTGAAGTTTTCCACATTTTGTCACATTACTGCCACAAACATGCATCAATTTTATTGGAATTCCACGTGAAAGACCAATACAAAGTGGTGTACATGTGAGAAGTGGATCAAAAATCATACATCATTCCAAACATTTTTTACAAATAAATAACTGCAAAGTGGGGTGTGCGTAATTATTCAGCCCCCTGAGTCAATACTTTGTAGAACCACCTTTTGCTGCAATTACAGCTGCCAGTCTTTTAGGGTATGTCTCTACCAGCTTTGCACATCTAGAGATTGCAATCCTTGCCCATTCTTCTTTGCAAAACAGCTCCAGCTCAGTCAGAATAGATAGACAGCGTTTGTGAACAGCAGTTTTCAGATCTTGCCACAGATTCTCGATTGGATTTAGATCTGGACTTTGACTGGGCCATTCTAACACAGATATGTTTTGTTTTAAACCATTCCATTGTTGGCCTGGCTTTATGTTTAGGGTCGTTGTCCTGCTGGAAGGTGAACCTCCGCCCCAGTCTCAAGTCTTTTGCAGACTCCAAGAGGTTTTTTTCCAAGATTGCCCTGTATTTGGCTCCATCCATCTTCCCATCAACTTACCAGCTTCCCTGTCCCTGCTGAAGAGAAGCACCCCCAGAGCATGATGAGCAGAGCACCACTGTCAGGCATGGACTCACCCCCTCAGCGCTTGGCAGTGTGGACGCCGCTCTCGGGTCTGAGCTCGCCGGAACACCGAACTTCCGGTCCGCGTCAGCTGTCAATGCCGGCGGCCGTTCCAGCCGCATGTCGTCATTGCAGGGCAGGGCAACGCGCTCACGCACGGAGCGTCAGGCCCTTTATGTCCTGAGGAGGAGGCTGTCTTGACTCGCTCTGCTGAGTCACTCTCCGCCCCTTGTTGATGTCATCTGGGGGGTGGGGGCTCCTGGCCTGACAGTCTGCATTTAAGCAGCAGACTGCCAGTACTCCTTGTCCGCTGTAGCGATCACACTCTGTGCTAGCTCTCGGATCCACAGTATACTTATATATTGGTTACGCCAATATATAAGTACTGGAAGAAACATACCATTGTTATTTACCTGTGCCTTTGATCTTTTGCCTGTTTTTTGACTCTGAGTTTCTCTGATCCTTTTGTACCGCTGCCTTCTGATTTCCCGTTGCCTACCTTGCTGTGCCCTCGTTTACTCTCTTGCCTAACGTCTCTGTACCTCGTATCTCTGATCTCTGTTGCCGAACCCCGGTTAGCCCTCAGACTCCGCCTCTGCCTCCTGATTCTGTACCTCGTATTTCTGATACCCTGTTGCCGAACCTTGCCTGTCAACCTTCCCCGCCAGCGGGCCCTTGCCGCTGGACGGTAGTCTGTACTCTGTGGGCCCTCGCCACAGAGCAATTAGCCATTTACTGTTTGCACCAATCATTACACTCCTCTTTGGGTGGACAGAGGTTAGTAAATATATCGGATTATCGGTGAGACTGCAGATCACTTATAATCAGGTATATCTGTATTTCTGGCGATACTGCAGATCTCCAGAGATCAGACACTCTCTGTCCTCACTAATTGTTACGGAACGTGACAGTACAGCGGACCATATAACATGGAAGCCCTGGTCCAGCAGGTTAATACTCTGACGACAGTCGTAGCTCAAATGGACCAGACCATTAAAGACCAGCAGGTCCAGCTCAATCGACTAACAGAGATTGTGCAAAACTTGCAGGCACCAGGTGTTCCCGCTCCTATAGCACGTGTCGAACCGAAGATGCCGTTGCCCATACCGTTTTCAGGGGAACGTTCTGATTTCCGAAACTTTAGAGATCGCTGTCAGTCATATTTACTGATGCGTCCCATTTCATCTGGTTCTGAATTACAAAAAGTCACGCTAATAAAGACCCTCTTACAGGGCAACTCGCAGACCTGGGCCTACAGCTTACCCTTAGGTCATGAGGCCCTTACCTCTGTTGAGAAATTTTTTGAAGCCATGGCGGTGGTATATGATGATCCAGATATTTCTGCCACGGCTGAGATGAAATTGAAAAGACTCAGACAGGGTCAGAACTCTGTTGAGACTTATGCCGCGGAGTTCCGCAAGTGGTCATTCTCCACTAGGTGGGAGGCACAGTCTCTCCTAGATAGGTTTCTGACTGGATTAGCTGACTCCGTATCTGAGTTAATGTTAAGTCATCCTGAGCCCAGAACCCTGGATGAGGCCATAAGTCTTGCTATTAAAATTGATCGCAGGGTACGTTTTCACAAGTCATCTAGACAGCGACCCATTATGCGACTTCAGTCTCCTATGAGCCTTCCCAGTTCCTCTTCCTCTGAAGAGCCCATGCAACTGGGCCACTCCAAATTATCTGAAACAGAGAAGTTAAGAAGAAGAAAGGAGGGTTTATGTCTATACTGTGGGGAGAAAGGTCATATTGCGTCTGTTTGTACCAGGAAGGCGGAAAACTTCTCCGCCTAGGGTTAGTCGGAGGTACTACCCTGGGCGAGAATTCGGTACCTCCCAGAGATAAGGTCTTATTACCCATTTCCATTTCCTGGAATAAACAAGACAATTTACTGCAGGCTTTTATTGACACAGGCGCTGCAGCCAATTTTATGGATTCTAATCTGGCTATAAAAATGGGCATACCAGTCATTCCTTTAGAGAAGCATATCATAGTCACAGCCATTGACGATTCACCGTTACAGGATAGTTTGCCCGTCTCCATCACACCTGAGTTAACTTGTACTGTGGGGGTGCTACACTGTGAAAGGATACGATTCTATCTCATTAGTATGCCATCCTGCCCTATTATTTTAGGCCTGCCATGGCTACGTCTGCATTCCCCACAAATTGATTGGGCCTCTGGGCAACTACTGGCCTGGTCACCCTACTGTCAGAAGCACTGTATTTCCCAAATCTCCCTCCACTCTACTCACCTAGAGCTTCAGGGCCTTCCTCAGCCGTATGTATCTTATGCCGATGTGTTTTGTCCCCGGTCTGCTGATTCACTACCACCTCACAGACCGTATGACTGCCCGATTGAACTCAGACCTGGAACCATGCCTCCCAGGGGTCACCTTTATAATCTCTCTGGTCCCGAGAAAGTGGCCATGAGAGAATACATCCGGGAGAATTTGGAGAAGGGGTTCATTCGACCTTCTAGGTCACCCGCTGGGGCAGGGTTCTTCTTTGTGAAGAAAAAAGATGGTGGGCTACGCCCTTGTATTGACTACAGAGCTCTCAACGCAATCACGATTAAAAATCGTTATCCGCTCCCTCTGATTGACGATCTCTTTAATCAGGTCACAGGTGCCCAGATATTTACCAAGTTGGATCTTAGAGGAGCCTACAATTTGGTCAGAATTAGACAGGGGGACGAATGGAAGACAGCGTTCAACACTCAGGACGGGCATTACGAATATACGGTCATGCCTTTTGGTCTGTGTAATGCCCCCGCTGTCTTCCAAGAGCTGGTTAATGACATTTTCAGGGACGTGGTGGGGAGGTTTGTGGTCGTTTATTTAGACGACATCCTGATTTTTTCTCATGATATCAAAGAACATCGGTCACAGGTTCAGTATGTATTGCTCAAATTACGTGAGAATTCATTATATGCCAAATTAGAAAAATGTTTATTTGAGGTCACGGAGGTTCCATTTTTAGGTTATATAATTTCTAGCTCCGGGTTATCGATGGATAACAGCAAAGTCACGGCTGTATTAAACTGGCCTCAACCGATTGGGCTGAAGGCCTTACAACGTTTTTTGAGTTTTTCTAATTATTACAGAAAATTCATAAAAGGGTATGCCGCTTTGATAGCTCCTCTTACTGATATGACAAAAAAAGGGGCTAACACCGTCAATTGGTCTTCCGAGGCCATCTCCGCGTTTCAAAGCCTTAAGACAGCCTTCTGTTCCGCCCCCATTCTGCATCACGTCGATTCTTCCAGGCCGTTTATCGTGGAGGTAGACGCATCTGAGATTGGTGTTGGGGCAGTCTTGTCACAATACACCGGGTCACAGGGAAGACTTCATCCCTGCGCTTTTTTTTCGAAAAAATTTTCTGAGGCAGAAAAGAATTATGATATCGGGAATAGGGAATTGCTTGCTGTGAAGTTGGCTTTTGAGGAGTGGCGACACTGGCTTGAGGGGGCGGAACATGTAATCACAGTGTATACGGACCATAAGAATTTGGAGTATCTGAAGGGGGGTAAGAGATTAAATCCTAGACAGGCACGGTGGTCTTTATTCTTTTCCAGGTTTGATTTCATTATCACGTTTAAACCTGGAAGTAAAAATGTCAAAGCAGATGCTCTCTCCCGATGCTTTGACATAGAATCAGTACTGCCCTCTGAACCAGATCCAATTTTATCCGAGAAAGTGGTGTTGGCTAGTATAGACTCTAAGGAGGATCTTGCTTCTGTTCTTCTTCCTCATCAACCAGACAGTCCAGCAGGGAAACCGCCTGATCTCATGTTTGTGCCTTTACAGTTTAGATTACAAGTATTGCAGCTGTTTCATTCATCTAAACTGGCAGGTCATCCTGGAGTAGCCAGAACCAGAGAATTGTTATCTAGAAGTGTCTGGTGGCCCAACTGGAGGAATGACGTTGAGGAGTTTGTTGTCTCTTGTACAGTATGCTCACGGAGCAAACCCTCACGAACATCCCCAGTAGGTACCCTCCAACCCCTACCCATACCCTCCGAACCCTGGACTCATATATCCATGGATTTCGTAGGGGAATTACCTTCTTCAGATGGTTACACGGTAATTTGGGTTATTGTTGATCGATTTTCTAAAATGGCTCATTTCGTCCCTTTGAGAAAATTTCCTTCCGCCAAGGAACTGGCAGATCTTTTCGTGATCCACATCCTTCGCCTTCATGGGGTCCCGGATAATATAGTATCTGACAGGGGGGTGCAGTTTGTCTCAGAATTTTGGAAGGAATTTTGCAGAGTACTGGGGATCACGCTCTCATTTTCGTCTGGGTATCACCCTCAGACCAATGGTCAGACAGAGAGGGTGAACCAGTCACTGGAACAGTATCTCCGGTGTTACGTGGCAGACAATCAAACGGAATGGGTCCAATACTTACCGTACTCCGAATTTGCTCACAACAATCTTCGGAGCTCTTCCTCAGGGTTTTCACCTTTTCAGATTGTTAATGGGAGATCTCCAAGGTTTTCCCCCCTCCCTGTCAGTTCCTCCCCTTTCCCTGCTCTGGAAACCTGGCAGGAAACACTAAGATCTCGGTGGAAGGAAGTAAAGGCCAATTTAAAAAAGACAGTTTCTCTCCAGAAACTACAGGCTGACCGAAGGCGCTCACCCGAGTGGGAATTCTCTCCCGGAGATCTTGTCTGGATTTCCACTCGGCATATCGCTTTGCGGCAGCCATCAGCTAAACTTGGGCCTAAATTCGTGGGTCCATATCCTGTAGCAAAAAAGGTCAATAAAGTAACTTATCAGTTAACGTTACCCCAATCTATGCGTGGGGTAAGAACGTTTCATGTGTCTTTATTGAAACCCGCGGTGCATGTGGACTCTGGTCCGCCTCCTGTTATTGTAGACGGTGAGCCTGAGTATGAGGTTGAGAGAATCCTAGATTCTCGTTTTGTTAGGAAGTCTCTCCAGTATCTGGTTCATTGGAGAGGATACGGTCCTGAGGAGAGATCCTGGGTACCAGCACATCATTTCCATGCACAGGAACTCATACATGAATTTCACGATTCCCATCCTGATAGACCCTCATTAGCGCGTTCGGAGACCACGCCTCAGGGGAGGGGTAATGTCAGGCATGGACTCACCCCCTCAGCGCTTGGCAGTGTGGACGCCGCTCTCGGGTCTGAGCTCGCCGGAACACCGAACTTCCGGTCCGCGTCAGCTGTCAATGCCGGCGGCCGTTCCAGCCGCATGTCGTCATTGCAGGGCAGGGCAACGCGCTCACGCACGGAGCGTCAGGCCCTTTATGTCCTGAGGAGGAGGCTGTCTTGACTCGCTCTGCTGAGTCACTCTCCGCCCCTTGTTGATGTCATCTGGGGGGGTGGGGGCTCCTGGCCTGACAGTCTGCATTTAAGCAGCAGACTGCCAGTACTCCTTGTCCGCTGTAGCGATCACACTCTGTGCTAGCTCTCGGATCCACAGTATACTTATATATTGGTTACGCCAATATATAAGTACTGGAAGAAACATACCATTGTTATTTACCTGTGCCTTTGATCTTTTGCCTGTTTTTTGACTCTGAGTTTCTCTGATCCTTTTGTACCGCTGCCTTCTGATTTCCCGTTGCCTACCTTGCTGTGCCCTCGTTTACTCTCTTGCCTAACGTCTCTGTACCTCGTATCTCTGATCTCTGTTGCCGAACCCCGGTTAGCCCTCAGACTCCGCCTCTGCCTCCTGATTCTGTACCTCGTATTTCTGATACCCTGTTGCCGAACCTTGCCTGTCAACCTTCCCCGCCAGCGGGCCCTTGCCGCTGGACGGTAGTCTGTACTCTGTGGGCCCTCGCCACAGAGCAATTAGCCATTTACTGTTTGCACCAATCATTACACTCCTCTTTGGGTGGACAGAGGTTAGTAAATATATCGGATTATCGGTGAGACTGCAGATCACTTATAATCAGGTATATCTGTATTTCTGGCGATACTGCAGATCTCCAGAGATCAGACACTCTCTGTCCTCACTAATTGTTACGGAACGTGACAACCACCATATTTGACAGTGGGGATAATGTGTTCAGAGTGATGTGCAGTGTTAATTTTCTGCCACACATAGCGTTTTGCATTTTGGCCAAAAAGTTCCATTTTGGTCTTATCTGACCAGATCACCTTCTTCCACATGGTTGCTGAGTCCTCCACATGGTTTGTGGCAAACTGCAAACGGGACTTCTTATGCTTTCTGTTAACAATGCCTTTCTTCTTGCCACTCTTCCATAAAGGCCAACTTTGTACAGTGCATAACTAATAATTGTCCTATGGACATAGTCTCCCACCTGAGCTGTAGATCTCTGCAGCCCGAGTCACCATGGGCCTCTTGACTGCATTTCTGATCAACGCTCTCCTTGTTCAGCCTGTGAGTTTAGGTGGATGGCCTTGTCTTGGTAGGTTTACAGTTGTGCCATACTCCTTCCATTTCTGAATGATCGCTTGAACAGTGCTCCTTGGGATGTTCCAGGCTTTGGAAATCTTTTTGTAGCCTTGGCCTGCTTTAAATTTCTCAATAAGTTGATCCCTTACCTGTCTTGGACCTGTCTTGTGTGTTCTTTGGACTTCACGGTGTTATTGCTCCCAGTATTATCTTAGACAACCTCTGAGGCCCTCACAGAGCAGCTGTATTTGTACTGACATTAGATTACACACAGGTGCACTCTATTTAGTCATTAGCACTCATCAGACAATGTCTATAGGCAACAGACTGCACTCAGATCAAAGGGGGCCGAATAATTATGCACACACCAGTTTGCAGTTATTTATTTGTAAAAAATGTTTCGAATCATGTATGATTTTCGTTCCACTTCTCATGTGTACACCACTTTGTGTTGGTCTTTCATGTGGAATTCCATTAAAATTGAATCATGTTTGTGGCAGTAATATGACAAAATGTGGAAAACTGCAAGGGGGCCGAATACTTTTGCAACCCACTGTATATGTAAACGCACCATGAAAAAAGAGTAGTACATGAGGATTCTCAATGACAATATCAAGTAGTCTGCAGAGAAATTTGATCTTGGCCACCAATGGACATTTCAGCATGACTATGACCCAAAACACACAGCAAAAGTGGGGCAGAAATGGTTAGCAGACCACTTCATTAATGTTTTGGAGTGGCCCAGCCAGAGTCCTGACTTGAATTCAATTGAGAACCTGTGGAGGGAGCTAAAGATCAGAATGATGGCAAGAAGACCATCCAACCTGAAAGATTTGGAGCTCATTGCTGAGGATGAATGGGCAAAAGTACCCGTGGAGTCATGCAAAAAGCTGGTCTGCAATTATAGGAAGGTTTTGCAGTAATAGCTAATAAAGGCTTTTCTATTGATTATTAAGAAGGGTGTGAATAATTTTGGACTGAACACTTTTTGCTCAAATGTAAATAAAAGCTGAGAAATGTTTTTTTACCACAATAATTCCTCTTGTACATCGTCTTATTATCTTTTGGGAGACACCTATGTTATTTCCCATCAAAAAAATTACTTGCTGGTTGAATAAAAGTAACTTTAAATCAAAATTTGCCAGGGGTATGAATAATTATGGGCAGCATGTATATATGTGACTCAGTGGATTTATCTCTAGTCTATGTGTTTGTCTGTGTCATCACCTGTTTGTGCGTGGCTGTCTCCATCAGTCTATTTGTGCATATTTGTGTCTCCTCCTGTGTGTCTGTGTCTCCTTCAGTCCATGTGGGTGTTTGTGTCTCCATCAATCTGTGTGTGTATATGTGTCTCCTCCTGTGTGTGTCTCCACTAGTCCATGTGCGTATTAGAGTCTCTTCCTGTGTGTGTCAGTCTGCGTGCGTATACTAAGGCCTCAATTCACAGAGCTTTCTCAAACATTTTATCAAACGTTTGATAATTTTCCTCATGGGTAAAATCTAATTTTGAATTCACTAAGGTGTTATAGATTTATTGATAATTTCATCGATAAAACATTCTATAAATCTATGTAACACCTTAGTGAATTCAAAATTAGATTTTACCCATGAGGTAAATTATCAAACGTTTGATAAAGTGTTTGATGAAGCTCCGTAATTTGAGGCCTGTATGTATGTTTGTGTCTCTAGAGTGGGGTACCCGGCCGCACTCGCCCTCCCAAAGATGAGGTGCATACAACGATCAAGCCACCAGAGCCCCAGGTGGAGCCAACGTGTCTGCAATCCACAAAGTTCTGCACACTCAAATTTTATAAGCAAATCTTCTTGCTCTTTTTTTGCAAAATATATCCAGAATGTGAAATACATGTTAGACAGGCGCTAGCTGCCCGCAATAGATAGGTGTCACAGACACCCACAGTCCATCAAATGCCCACCAGCAACTCTGTCCGATGGTAGTCGAATGGGTAGAGTCCATAGTCCACAGTTCCAGAGTAGATGTGTCTCAAGACATGGCGACACACTGGCCTAGAGCTGTTTCGGGCATCCTGTCCATCTTCAAGATATGTGTGCACTCCTGCGCACTCCTGGAGGCTGTACCAAGTCCTGTACAGGAAGTGTTCTCATACAAGGTTCATAGCTGGGCAACTACTAGTGGGATGCCACAGCAAACAAACTACCAAATGGTTACGTTTGTTTTATTTATGTATGTTCAATACGTTTATGATTTCAGTTTGAATAAACAGGCTTTACTATGTTAGACTATTGGCTGGCTGAGGTTTTTAGCAGCTAATTTGTGGTAGGATCCACCTTTATAAATACAGGACAGATTCCCAGTTGACAATATTATTCTAAGGGTATTGCAGTGGAATCCTAAGGGTATTGTAAATGCTGAACTGTTAGAGTCAGTTTAATGGCCACATCAATTAAGGGCATTACCTACATGTGTGGTGCTGCAGGAGCTTATTGATGATGTTATGCCACATGGATTTTATTTCACTTACAAGGCCAACTTTTACCAAAGTGAAGAGCGATTCCTGTTACTTAGAAACTGGTCAAGCACTTAATCGGTCTTACTTGCATATGATACTGTGTGTGTGTGTGTGTGTGTGTGTGTGTGTGTGTGTGTATATATATATATATATATATATATATATATATATATATATATATATATATATATATATATATATATATATATATATATATATATGCCAATGGTTGGTTTAATGACTGTGTCTCAATCTGTCACTGTGCCTGCTAGTTTTCAAACAATTTACCAGCATTTGATTTGGAACATTCTGAATTCTAAATGTGGGAAAATAGATAGATGTTCTTGAACAGTTGAAATAAGGGTCAGTTAGTGCTTTGTTTCGAGGAAGAAAACTGTGCATCATCTGAAATGTCTCGTCACCTAATTGAATTTTAGTACGAGAATGTTGTTCCGGTGGTATTTGTTGTGATTATTTGCACAGTATATTCCATTATTCATTTTTATAGTGCATGTTGAAAGATGAAAGTAACACAACAGCTTTCCAAGGTCTTGAACTTGAAAGCTTGCTCTGACTGCCACACAGCAATTTACAGATAGCTGTACTTGTAAATATTTCTTCAGAGGTAACTTTAATGACTACAGGGTGAGGATGACAGCCATCTGCGTATCATGGATGCAGCAATATGACTACTTCTCCATGTCTGTGGAGAGGATACAGCAGAAGACATCCCCTGCTCCCATTAATACAGTACGAGATAGCAAATTACACTTTTCAGGAAAAAGCTATAAATACGTTTCAATGCTACAGAAGTATTCACAAGCACACCATATTTAAAAATGAAATTTCAGTTGCAATGTGCAGACAGATATACATTTCCAAATAAGGCTATAGATACAGATTTCTCTTTTTTTTATTTTTTACTCCCAAGCAATAAGTCTGTACTCAACTATTAGTGCAGTCACTCCACATATTTTCCTCTTCCTGCATGAGTAACTGCATAGAATAGTAACCCTTGTTCCTTTTTTTTTACCTCTGCACTAGGGAAGGTTCCGTCTAAGAACGGAACCTAGTGGTACACCAAAATACACTGTACATAGGAAGAGGTTAATCTTGGAGTACTAGGCAAGAAAAAGAACATTCAGACTGGTAAGAAGAAACCAGTCCTCCCTGGTTCCCAATGATGGGAGTCCAGAGAAGCAGAAAACAGAAGAGATTGAGTAGTACAAGTATGGAAAATTGGCCTTCTGTTGTCTTCTATGTCCTTACCGAGTATAACACATGCGGTATTATCCAGAGTCTACTTTTAAAGCTTTATCTTTAGAAAGATTTTAAAGCACAATAATCCTTTAAGCACAGCTTTACCTGTAGAGAAAAGTCCATCCATTGATATTTCTATGTTTACTTTTGGATGTGTAGTTTATTGTCAGCATTTGCGTTAGTGCAGTTGATTAAACCGATGTAGTACACTACATCATTAGTGAAATGTCCACCTTCTTTGTTTTTGTTTACTTCGGTCTTTAAAGTATTTCAAGCTAGGGATGAATCAATACTAGACTAATAAACTTTAAAACTGATGGAAAGCGGAGACAAATTCCATTATCTGAGATAGTACAGCACTGGACTGATAAACTCTACAGTGCAGGCGACACAAAGGAAACATTTCCCACTACAGAGTACACCACTAAATCAAGTTAGGCTGGCGCAGGCATGTGTGATGTACATTGTATCAGATGGCTGCTTCCCATCGATTTCTCCTATGGATTTACAGGCACAATTGCTTTGCTTTCCTTGTGTCCTAACTTTGACAAGTAACATACATCCATTTTTAGCTCCTGATGGTTTTTATTTTTCTATCAGTAAGTAACAAACATGGAATTGCATAGTAAATACTGTAATTTTCTGGAGAATGCAAGCATTTAGAAAGACATAGCACATGCTTATTAAAGTGTTAGTACCAATCTTTATGGGTGACCGTAATCGTGTGTGTGTGTATGCACCTAAAGGCTGCCTACAATATTGTGCAGGTATCAAATACCATCTGACAGCTAGAGATACTGACATGCTACTCAAGAGACGCCTCAGTCATTTTACTGCAATAAAATTTTATTTATGTATACCCTGAGGACATCTATGCAGTGACTATGAAACATAGAATTATACAGTACTGTAGTGTCTGATGTCATTTTTGTCTCTGTGACAAGGAACGTAGAGCTGAGGGTTCTTTATTTCGTTATTATCTAGCGCCATATCATGTGGTTATTCCCATGTCTGTCGATATACTATTGAAAGTTAGTAAGGGGATTTTACTAATGAAAAGTTTGACCAGGAGAGCTGAGACTAGATCTCACCTCTCTTGCTGATCTGGTATCTGTTGCTTTCTCCAACAACTGGTGCCTAACGAAAAGATTTAGAAGGACCGGAAAGGCAAACAGTGTAGATGGATCCCTTGGGTTTACGTAACTCCAGGCAAAAATCTTCTAATACAAGTTCTCAAGCTAAGAAAATCAAAGTACAGAAGGAAAAGTGTATAAGGTGCTGTAGACCACAGGTTCACAATACGTGGTGCACATACCCCAGGGCCATCTTATGTTGAGCTTAGGCGGTCATTGAACTTGTTACTTTTCATATTTTATAGTATGTTTATAAAAATCATACCCAGCTGAATTTAGTATTTTAGTTCATTATAAATAATTCATAAAGGAATTGTTGAAAAGCATCTATACGCTGTTATAAGGAATTTCTAAAAAATATATGTTTGGGGGGTACTTTAGAGGGTCTTACCCCCTTGCAAGCAATACTTGGCAAAGTCTATCCATCACAAGGAGGTACAGGCTATAATAAGGGCACGAAGGACTGCTATAGGCATTTTACTTCATAGGAATTTTGTTGCCTACAGTCAAATCTTCACTTCATATTCTATTATATTCAGAAGATGAAATAAGAACAACAAGGAACTGTATTATAGTAACAGAAATTTGGCCATAACAAGAGGTGTACATTTTAAAGCAGCAGGGTCAGACAAAAACACATATCTAAGTAGATAAATACTTGTTTTATTTACATAACCTGTGTATCGTACTGTCCATGTTTTGATTTCAGTGAATCTTGTATAGTAAATGAAGATAAAACTGTTCCAGGCATTTTCTATTTTACTGCCTCCTTTTCTTTTTCTCCTAGAAACTGCACCACCATATCTAGCATGCGTTGTAAACACATGAACACAGTATGAATTGCATTTCAGCATCTTCACACTGAACTCCCCTCGGCCAAGCAGTGAGGAGCAGGAATGTAGGAGGGAAAATAACAAGTATCCCCCATCAGCAATGTACCAAATAGAGCCAGGCTTATTGAGATAAGATTTATTACAGCAGAAACATTTATGATTATATTGGAATGCTTGCAATGCAGGGTCAGGCTGAAGCCTGCATAATAAACACAGAGCAGTGGGTAAATGGAATTTGATTTTATGGCCGACAATCCTCCTTTAACAAACATCTGTGTGTTATCCAAGCTACACGCAGAAGAAGGGAGTATAAATATAATGTCTGCTTATAATGTAACGAAGGAGAATTATTATCAACCCTCGACAGCCAGTTATGGATTTACCTTTCGTTTCTGTGGTTAAGGTGGCCTTGGGATAGAAAACTGTCATTTGGGGGACAAAATTCATACTACACTAAAGCGACATTTAAGGATAAGCCACCCTTTCTCACCTTGACCTCCACGGCTGCTAAGTCATTTTTCTTCTCGAGTCTCAGTATCTGGGAACTGAAGTTCAACTCTTGAACAGTCAAGTTCTGTGGATGGCTAATGACTTGCAGTTTCCTGAAATATCCAATTGTTTCAGACTTAATAATTCCTGCACACTTGAAATGAATCATTTCTACACTCTTCATCAATCATTCTGTACTCACTTGAAGTGTGACAATAGAGAGCCGCAGCCGGTTGCCAGAGTAGTGCTGGCTGTCGGACAATGTCTAATTTGCTGCTTCTGAGTAGCTTTATTCATTATTTTCATTAGCTGCAAAGTATTTCATTTATAAATGTGAAGCATTAAATAATTTATTAGAAAGACTCTGAAGGATGAATGAAATGCAGATGCTATACGCAGAGTCCTGGAAACACATCCAGTTACCTAATCTAGCCATTGTGTCTGTGGAATATGCCACTTATTGCCTAGCCTTGAGTAATGAAAGCAGCACATTTCTTAGATGCTTAGTCTTTCAATCTTGAGTTTATTTCTTAGAATTGCCCAAGATAACTAGACAGAAAGACAAAGAGAACATTTTAACTTCACATGCTAACAAATAGCTGAAACCTAGCAATTATGGATTAATTTAGCACTTAAAGTGGACCCATAGCCAGAGAACGGAGGCACTGGGGAGGACGGCGAGGGACTCAGCAGTGCCTATGGGGCTGGAGGAAGCCCAGAGTAAGCATCAAATCTTTTCTTTTTTTTGCGTCTTTCGGTTGTCATCGGATTTCTTTAAAGTGGTATGAAACTTAGCATTTCCTATTTGCTCTAAAAGATTATTTACAGCATAAAATCTACTACCACAAAAAAGGAAAGCATCCAATTGAACAATTGAACACAGCACTTTGTTCTTCAGTGGAAAGCTCCTTGCTTCAGTGGAAAGCTTCTGGCAGCATGCAAAGAGGTGATAACATTATCTTTTGTTTACATTCCTTTGTCAGATACATTAAAGCGGAATATAACCCTGCATTTCAACTTTGCTCTAAAACATTATTTACAGTATATTATATGCAACCAGCATTTTTTTTACTAGACCAACATTGGAAGGGTTACACAGAGCTTTTAAGTTCCTGGAGATTTCTGCAGACGCATCCGAAGCTGACAAAGATACATTTTGTTTACATAAATGTATCTAAGGGCTCTTTCACACTAGAGGCTGCGGTAGAAAAGGCTGAAAGTCAGCCTTTTGCTTAACGCCAATACATAGCGTTTTCAAAGCGGTTTTAAAGCGTTTTCAAAGCGTTTTACAGCTCATATGAAAACGTCCTTTTTTTTTTTTCTATAAAAATAAGTGAACAAGTCAGCTGTAAAACGCTTTGAAAACGCTTTGAAAACGCTGAAGTTGGCGTTTTCCATTGACTATCATTGAAACGCCAACAGCCAACTTTGGCTGTAAACAGCCCTGAAAAAGCTCCTGGGAGCGTTGAAACGCAACGCTCCAAAACGCCGAGTTAGATGTGAAAGGTAAAATGAAAGTCTATGGACTTTCATTTTACCTTAGAAAATGCCAACTTCGGCTGTGGCATTAAAACGCCGATAAAGTCCTCTGGTGTGAAAGGGCCCTAAGTGTTGAATGTGACTCACTCTCTCAGGAGCTGGAGGACAGCCAAAGAGTGTGTAACATTTCTCAATAGATACATATAACTAAATAGAATGTAACAATCTGAACTTCTGCATATCTTTCCCGGAACCTTAAACATCTGTGTTTAACCCTTCCAATGCTGGTCTAGTAAAAAAAAAATGCTTTTTGCATATAATATGCTGTAAATAATGTTTTAGAGCAAAGTTGAAATGCTGGGTTATATTCCGCTTTAAGTAAACTTTATCAATGTGCAGAAACTGAGCGCTCTTTGCTTCTATTATGTGTGCAACTAAGAAGTAATCACTAGATATATTTTAATATATAAATACAGCAGCTATGCAATAGCATGCAATGGCAGCTTTTAGACCAGATAAACTGTACTGTGGGAAATTGTAATTATTAGACAGACAATATTGTGCACAAACGCAAATATGATAACTGTATGGGCAATAAAAAGTAGGGAAACAAATTTTTAAAAAATGTTATGTCAGAGTTGTATCCCACTTTAACCTAAACCGATAAGGGGTGTGTGTGATGTCAGGAACATGCACTGAGTACCATTGAAAGCATGTGTAAAGAAGGTCTAAGTGCATTTACATTTGTACCCTCTTCTCTATAAAAGGCAAAAAAAAAATTGTACAGCACATAGAAGCAGCTGTCAGAGAATCAAAAGTCTAAATATTCAAAGCCAGAGTTTCAGTTGAAGGCTAGTATGTGTATACATAAAATCAGCCGACCATACTCTGCTGACAGCCAGAGAGGGAAAGCAAGGAAACTTTACACTTTAAGATTGATGAGATCAATTTTGAAGCTTTTCTGCCTTCATCTACCAGGGATGTATGTCAGTGATTTTGCCCCTAAGCCATGCATTTAAAGCTCCATCTATCTACAGCAGCCATTGCCATCACATTATAAGACTTCAGAATAAATCTTTCTTTTTCTCTTACAACACGCATTATGCTTTTTAAATAAATACATTTACTGAAAATGAAAGTAAAAACATAAAATAATAGGTTATTTATATATATATATATATATATATATAGAGAGAGAGAGAGAGAGAGAGAGAGAGAGAGAGAGAGAGAGTGTAATTATGTTTCTCAAAGAAGAACAGAGGGCTGAGGGTGCAAAGTGTGACAAGCATAAACCAAGTCAATGGGCAGTTCAGTACCACGGTCAGTTCCTGCAGAAGTCATACATATCACATTCCTTATAACACTGCACAGGAGAGCCACTATTACTGTATTTTTTAAATGTATGGAAATACAAACATCTTATTCTCTTCCACCTTCATGATATCTCAGAAATCCTGCAGCAAGCTGATTTTCAGAAAGTAGTTCATATAAATAGTTAATTCTTTTTGTTCACTATAGTAACTACCCATGAGCAAATACTCTGGTGTCAACTTCCTTATTAGACACTAGCAAAATGATTAATGATCCTTGTCAGACTGCATTTTACTATTAGTGAACCTTGATCTCCAATTTTGCAGAAAGGTTACAATTTCTTGCAGCTTAAAAATGACCTATGAATAATGCTTCTAAAATAGATTATTTAAACTACCGTACTTGCAATTAATAATTACGTAATTTTCTCTGTGCTGCAACTGTTAAGAAGGGAAGGGATTGGATAGAATGCCTGTATGTGGAGAGGGGAGAGAGGTAGAAATATTTAAAGGGGGCAGCAGGGTAGGTGAGCTTACTGTGGGTAGTCAGAGTTTATGCACTGCAAAGGGGTATCAGTACTCTACACACACCTCAGGATTGGAATGAATGTATGGCTCCATCCTCATTACTAGCAGCAGCTACAAGCTGCCTGCTCCTGCACAATGGGGAGTGTATCAGGCAGCTTGTGGTTGCCATAATAATGATGATGGAGCCTTGCAGTACATGTACAGCACACAGTCCACCAATATTGCTACTACTTTGGAAAGCACAAACCATTACTGTTCTACAGCCAGCTCACCTACTCTGTTCTACCCCCATATAATCCCCCACCCCAATGTTAAAGTTACTTGGGAGCTCCTAAAGTGTATTGTCCCCTCCCCTTCCCCACATGTTGCACTAGTCAGCAGACCCACAAAAATTATTAAGCCTTTGCTTCTCCCCAGTCTATTCTACTACCAGATCATCTGATCTCTCTTCATCACCACGCACCCCAACATTTACCCTCCTAACTTCTATATCACCGCTTTTGACCTTCACTGAACCACCTCTCATCTATTCTCCACCCTCATTTTACCTCTCCTGACCACTACCCCTCATTTCTTGTCCACCTTTTCACATCCAATATCACCTTTTCTGATCACCACCCCTTATCCATCCTTTGCCACCCATATCAATGATCCTGACCTCCACCCACCTTTAACCTATTTTTGTAACCTCCTCATCTCTCCTTCCTTCCACCTACTCACTTATCTGCCAGTGCCACTTGGTTAATAATTTATTCACCAGTTACCTAACATTCCACCCACATTGAACCTCTACTCACCCACCCTTTTTATGTCCTTCTACTCCCATGTCCCCTTTCCTGACCTTTAGCTACACATCCCCCACCATGTCAGCTCTCACTTCAGCCACATATCCACTTACCCTTCATCCATCCTTTTACTCCTCTACTCCACGTGTCAAGTTTTCTCCTTCCTACCAATAAATCCATATTTTATTCTGGCTGTCCTGTTCCTCACCTACCTATTTCCTCCTCATCTATCCTCTAACTCCCCCTCCATGGCACCTTTCCCCATCTTCCGCTACCTATCCACTCCTTGCCTATCTTTACATTCCCATGTTAACTCCTTTAGACATCAAAAAACAATCTCTGCGTGGGGAACAGCTCTGCAGGTCTCTAGATGCCTGTGTCTCTGCCGGTGCCCAGTCCCAGCCGGATTGCTCTAACGGCTTCACCGATATTCAAACCAAAGAAAGAGACGGCACACCACTGGCTGCAAATTGCTTGCTTGTATTCAGCGAACACGAACACTACATGTTACGGATGTAGACCACCTGATGAAGGATGGTCTACATCCGTCACATGTAGTGTTCGTGTTCGCTGAATACAAGCAAGCAATTTGCAGCCAGTGGTGTGCCGTCTCTTTCTTTGGTTTAACTCCTTTAGACCCTTGCACTTACTTAACCCTCATCTATCCATCTGCACCACCACCTACCCACCCTCTCCTAATCATTTTTATTTCCCTTTTTCACCTCACTTTGCCCCAATCCACCCACAGCAGTCTACGGCTGTCATGTTTGTAGCTTATCCCTGAATATTAGAATATCAACCTCTGGCCCACTGTAGCTCACCTTTTTTTTTTTTTTTTTTTTTTTTTTTTTACCTCCTAGAAAGACAGGACATCACTATTATTTACAACTGCCAGCAAGGATTGGAGGGATTACTAAAGTACAGTGGTCAGATCTCTGTATGCAGATATCCTAAGTAGGAGGTCCAATTTCATTTTTGACACACTCTTAGGAGCAAAGGGGCAACTGTACCTTTTGTATGTAAGAATAGTTATCCTTTAAATTAATCTTCACTATAGGTAAAGCCACAAGACTTTTTGTAACTTCATTATATTACAAAGTATCCCTCAGTTTGCAGCTTTTGCATACAACTATACTGTACATTTTCAGGGCTGACTTATGTTGAAGCCTGAAATAGGTAGGTCGCTTGCTTGTGGAGTATATATAGCCTAGAAATCTGTCTTAGTGCACGAATAATACGCTGTCCAAATACCGAGTGGAAACCTCACTGCGCGCAGTCTCAATGACGTCGGCCAATCAGAGCGGCTGGTGGCCGCCGGCCAATAGTGAGAGACCTCCAGCGCCACCCAGTGTGACGTCACGATCATCATACGAGCGTCCACACTGAGCGTGATCACGGGCCACCTCAAGGTGTAGGAGGAGGCGTGCGGTGGCATGACAACACCGCACCGCCCCTATAAACACAGACGGGGAGCGTGCATAATAAAACAGCAAGAGCTGAAAAATGGACTTCAATCGTGGTTCCTATAGGGTACAATGTAATTTAACCCCAGTCCAACGGGAAGCATTGGGAACATTACAAAAGAACTCTGCCATCACGGTCCGCCCAGCAGACAAGGGCGGAGCCGTGGTGGTGATGGATACCATAATGTATGAGACCGAAGTGTTACGCCAATTGGCTGACACTGATGTGTATGAACTGATTGGTTATGATCCTGTGCTCTTGATAAGATCCAAAATTGATGACATATTAAATTCTGCATTGCACTCTGGTGTGATAGATGAGGGCTTATTTAAGTATCTCAGGGTTGAGTTTCCAAGTACTCCGTATTTGTATATACTACCCAAAATTCACAAGCGATTGGAGAGGCCTCCGGGGAGGCCGATAGTGGCAGGGATAGGTTCCATTTTTGTCCCTGTAGCCAAATTCCTCGATGGCCTTCTCCAACCGTTGGTGCAGACACTTCCCTCTTATCTACGGGATACGTCCATATTCCTGGACAAACTTAATAAGCTTGACTTTGATGGTGGTGTGTTTTTGGTCACCATGGATGTGGAGAGCCTCTGCACCTCCATCCCTCATGATGGGGGTGTAGAGGCTGTTGACTGGTATCTTATGATGGATGCCGACCTTACATTAGAACAGCGGAGGTTCGCAATCAAATTGTTGGAAATTGTGTTGAGATTTAATTATTTTTCTTTTGCAGGTGCCTTTTATATGCAAAAACGCAGCACTGCTATGGGTTCGAATGTGGCCCCCTCCTACGCAAATTTGTACATGGGACTCTACGAAGAAGCCTTTGTATATACTAATTCACTTTTTCACCAGCACGCATTGTGCTGGCTTCGCTTTATAGATGACATATTTTGCGTATGGAGGGGGCCACTGAGTAGCCTGCAGGACTTTGTGTCACAGCTACATAACTCCTGCCCATTTGTGCGTCTCACAATCCATGCTGACAGGACTAGTGTCCCATTTTTGGATGTTTTGGTCTCTCTTGGTGACTCTGGGGTGACGACCGATCTTTATGTGAAAAGCACGGATCGTAATTTAGTGCTCCATTATGGTAGCTTTCACCCCATGGGCACCAAGGAGAGCATTCCATATAGCCAACTTTCACGCGTTGGTAGAATTGTCAGCGATGGATCTACCCGTGAGGCACGTGGACAGGAGATGGTTAATAAGTTCAAGGCACGAGGTTACCCTGACCGATGTTTCAGACCTAGGACAAAACGGAGTGTGGGGGGTATGGGTGTTAGATTGCCTTTTGTCTCCACCTACAATGTTTGCAGTGATGCTGTTACACATAGCATCCACAAACACTGGCACATTTTGAGGGATGGACTGCCTGCCATACCCCGAGTTCAGGTACCCACCACTCATGTCCTTTAAACGCGCTCCCACCGTTCGCAATAAAATTGCGGCGAGTGCCCCTGTGCACACGAATGAAGGTCGACGAGGAATGTACCCGTGCCTTTGTTGCCATATGTGCAACAATGTCATCAGAGGCAAAACGTTTTCACACCCCTCCCTTTGTGCTCCTATGCATATCAATGGGCTTTACAATTGTGAGTCAACGTATGTGGTATATATGCTTAAGTGTCCATGCGGTCTTTCATATATTGGCAAGACGACTCAGCGTCTGAAGGACCGCATATCATCACATAAATCTAATATTTGGAATCCCTAATGTAATTTAACAGTGGCGGAACACTTCCATAGCTTTCGACATACTGTGTCTCAGCTTAGAGTCACTGTAATTGATGGGGTACCGGTCAGCTTTAGGGGTGGGAGTCGCGATAAGGAAGTACTACGTAAGGAGGCATATTGGATAAGGAGACTGGGTACCATGGGTCCAGGTGGCCTTAATAAAGAATATGATCTCAGATTTTGTTTATGAGGGAGGGATGTCTTACTGTTGTGGTCGCCTATCATCTTTATTTACATGTTGTTTTATATCTTTACGGGTGCTCTTTAATTGTTTTTACCAGGACATCGGAGGGCTTGCTGGGGAGGTGTAAGTTTTAATGTTTGAAATTTCTCATGTATATGTAATTTTTCAGCTCTTGCTGTTTTATTATGCACGCTCCCCGTCTGTGTTTATAGGGGCGGTGCGGTGTTGTCATGCCACCGCACGCCTCCTCCTACACCTTGAGGTGGCCCGTGATCACGCTCAGTGTGGACGCTCGTATGATGATCGTGACGTCACACTGGGCGGCGCTGGAGGTCTCTCACTATTGGCCGGCGGCCACCAGCCGCTCTGATTGGCCGACGTCATTGAGACTGCGCGCAGTGAGGTTTCCACTCGGTATTTGGACTACACGGTACGTGGTGAGTGTGCTACTATACATAGATTTATCTAAGTTCCCCATCAGGTCCGCCGATGTCACCACCCACTATGTGGGTGTGTATATTAGGTGGTGGTGTTTGTTACACTATTGAGCAGTTTGATAAAGGGCTTGTCAGCCCGAAACAGCGCCTGTTACTGCGGTTACCAATAAAAGAGCTTTATTTACCTTTGGTGGTGCCGACCCATCTGTATTGATTTGACATTGTGGTCCCAAGAGACACTGGGACGGGGTCGCGGCACACCCACCTATGAGATTAGATTCAAATACACACAACTGAAGTAGTTCAAGCCTTTTATTGTTTCAATATTGATGATTTTGGCATACAGCTCATGAAAACCCAAATTTCCTATTTCAGAAAATTAGCATATTTCATCCGACCAATAAAAGAAAAGTGTTTTTAAAACCAAAAAAGTCAACCTTCAAATAGTTATGTTCAGTTATGCACTCAATACTTGGTCGCGAATCCTTTTGCAGAAATGACTGCTTCAATGCGGCTTCGCATGGAGGCAATCAGTCTGTGGCACTGCTCAGGTGTTATGGAGGCCCAGGATGCTTCGATAGCGGCCTTAAGCTCATCCAGAGTGTTGGGTCTTGTGTCTCTCAACTTTCTCTTCACAATATCCCACAGATTCTCTATGGGGTTCAGGTCAGGAGAGTTGGCAGGCCAATTGAGCACAGTAATACCATGGTCAGTAAACCATTTATCAGTGGTTTTGGCACTGTGAGCAGGTGCCAGGTCGTGCTGAAAAATGAAATCTTCATCTCCATAAAGCTTTTCAGCAGATGGAAGCATGAACCCACTTTTAAACCGGAAACAGCGGCAGAGGCGCCTGACCTGGGCTACAGAGAAGCAGCACTGGACTGTTGCTCAGTGGTCCAAAGTGGTCCAAAGTACTTTTTTCAGATGAAAGCAACTTTTACATGTCATTCGGAAATCAAGGTGCCAGAGTCTGGAGGAAGACTGGGGTGAGGGAAATTCCAAAATGCCAGAAGTCCAGTGTCAAGTACCCACAGTCAGTGATGGTCTGGGGTGCCATGTCAGCTGCTGGTGTTGGTTCACTGTGTTTTATCAAGGGCAGGGTCAATGCAGCTAGCTATCAGGAGATTTTGGAGCACTTCATGCTTCCATCTGCTGAAAAGCTTTATGGAGATGAAGATTTAATTTTTCAGCACGACCTGGCACCTGCTCACAATGCCAAAACCGCTGGTAAATGGTTTACTGACCATAGTATTACTGTGCTCAATTGGCCTGCCAACTCTCCTGACCTGAACCCCATAGAGAATCTGTGGGATATTGTGAAGAGAAAGTTGAAAGACGCAAGACCCAACACTCTGGATGAGCTTAAGGCCGCTATCGAAGCATCCTGGGCCTCCATAACATCTGAGCAGTGCCACAGGCTGATTCCTCTATGCCACGCCGCATTGAAGCAGTCATTTCTGCAAAAGGATTCCCTGACCAAGTATTAAGTGCATAACTGAACATAATTATTTGAAGGTTACTTTTTTGGTTTTAAAAACAGTTTTCTTTTATTGGTTGGATGAAATATGCTAATTTTTTGAGATAGGAAATTTGGGTTTTCATGAGCTGTATGCCAAAATCATCAATATTAAAACAATAAAAGGCTTGAACTACTTCAGTTGTGTGTATTTGAATCTAAAATATATGAAAGTCTAATGTTTATCAGTACATTACACAAAATAATGAACTTTATCACAATATGCTAATTTTTTGAGAAGATCCTGTACAATGAAATTTTGCATAGAACATTAAAACTTAACACATATATATATGACATCTTTTCCTGCGTCAATAAAACCGCTAGAATTCTGACACAAACGCATAAAAAAACGCACAAAAAATGCACATAAAAAATTGGTTTTGCAGTGGAATAGGACCAAGTGCAGTTGCAGTCCTTGAATCATACACTGAACTGATTCGGTTCAGTGTGATGAGTCGGATCACTCAACTCACAGGAAAAAAACCAGCTCAAATGAACCAATCACTCATGAACCGGACATCACTAGTGCAGAGTAGGAGCTTGCTACTCACTTTCCATGCCAGGACTCATGATCCATTGACTAACTCCAGTCTAAAACATTCTCATTTCTCTTGGAAGTAAGCAAGTTGAAATAGAGCTTCCCATTAATATGTGCAGTGTTTAGAGCTGAACTGATGGTGATGATGTCTTTTTCTCAGCAATAGTGGAGGCTCACTTGAAAGAAAAACTCCATTTGTAGTCGATGTGTAGTGCAGTAATGGTGATATTATGTGGCCACAATAGCTACAGCTGTACTTTTCCATGTGTCAATATAGCCAGGTCAACGAAGAGCCTTCTGTGCTGCTGATTCTGTAAGAATGATTCTGGATCAGGCTGACTCACAGGGAACAATAACCAGTCTGATAAAGACTCTGCGCACACCTTCATCTTGATGCAGCATTTTATTCTGCTGTGACAACTTATAGAGAGAATATGAGGCTTAAAGAGACTCTGAAGCGAGAATAAATCTCGCTTCAGAGCTCATAGTTAGCATGGGGCATGGGTGCCCCTGCTAAACCACCGCTATCGCGACGCTAAACGGGGGTCCCTTCACCCCCAAACCCACGCCCGCAAACCTTGGTCATAGAATTGGTTGTTCCTGGAGGCAGGGCTAACGGCTGCAGCCCTGCCTCCAGTCGCGTCTATCAGCGGCGCATCGCCGCCTCTCCCCCGCCCCTCTCAGTGAAGGAAGACTGAGAGGGGCGGGGGAGAGGCGAAGATACGCGCTGACAGACGCGCGTGGGGCAGGGCTGCGGCGGTTAGCCCTGCCCCAACCAGGAAGAGGGGATGCGCTGCACGGAGGGGGATTTGGGGGTGAAGGGATCCCCGTTTAGCGGCGCGATAGCGGCGTTTTAGCAGGGGCACACATGCCCCTGCTATCTATGAGGTCTGAAGCGAGATTTATTCTCGCTTCAGACTCTCTTTAACAGGCTTCATAGTGATATGAAATGCATTGAAGTTAATGGGCATGAGGACACACATTTTGAAGAAAGTTCTCATTTTTGCAAAAATGTGAATCTTGCAAAAATCCATTATGTTTTTGTGAAAATAAATTTCAATGTGAAAATATGTTTGAAGAAATTTCAAGCTCATCACTACTTACAGGGACACTGTAACATTACATGCAGTGGTCTTTGTCACTTTTCTGTTATTACCAACTATGTACTGTATATACTTGAATATAAATCAACATTGTGTAGATGTCAACCTAAATATTTGATCTGCTTAACCACTTGAGGACTCAGCCTTTACCCCCCCTAAAGGACCAGCGTGTTATTTTATGATCCGTGCTGGGTGGGCTCTGCGCTCTTTGTAACTTTCAAGAATCATGAAGATTTACACCAGGTCGTCATCAAGCTGGTGGAGTGTGGACTGTATAGAGCCCTTTATCCTATAACCAGTCGGGTCACACACAACAGTATGTCTAGCTTATCCATTCTCATTTTATCCCTCTTCTCTAATTAGGGGGGGGGGGTGACATAATGGAATGGTCTGTTTAGTACATAATGGAATGGTCTGTTTAATATAAAGACCAGATCTGCATCTACATCAGCTGCGTATCTATGCAGCATTAACTCCTACACATTCCAAATGGGACTACTTTTTCACTTGTCACCCCAAATGAAGAATTGATGATAGAGATTGATTTCAGGCTGCTGCCACTGTTTGTTCTATATTTCATCTTTGCCTGCTAGCACATCATGCTTGATTATGAATATTGAATATCAATTCAATTAATCACAGTTGTCCTTGGACAGTTATAAGGCACCAATGATGCAGTATCTAATACTGAGTGCTGAATTATGGCGCCTTTATAGAACTAGGCATAGCTTGCAACAACTGATCCTTGGCAGTCATCTGTCATTAGAAATAAATTACTCTTGCAATATTATTATTTTCTTGACTACGGATGGTGTGCGTTTTCATCATCTATAATGCATCTTTATAATTAAGGTATTGGTTTATGAATGTTTTGTTTGCATATGTACTGAGTTTTTCTGACAGTAAGTATTCATGTAATAAATAGATAGGAAGTTTGAAAAATGTGGCTATAATCTAGAAATAATTCAACAATCAAAAATTCTTTGCATCTCCGATTCCCATATGCATGCTTTAATAGAAAGGCCGTGAATATAATGATCCATCAATTCCTATGCTCACACTGGAGAGCAACAGAAATAGCTTGAACATATCCAACTGGTTAAATAAAGGTTTAATAAGGTTATCTGGTTAGTGTGTATGGGACCTTAAGATCCAGTGGTGATTATAAGACAAATGGGTCTTGTTATCCAATGCAGCCCATTGAATATATTACAGTTTTGTAGCAAGAACTAAGGGTTTTCCGTTTTAGTTCCCAACAAGTTTATCTAATTCATATGTTGATTTCAGTCATTCAGGAGTGTTGGAACCCTTTTCACAACCATGAAACTAACGGCACAGGACACAGTTTTGATCTTGCTTGAAGCCCATCTAAACCCTTAAAAAAAGTTTGTCTGGTGCCAAGTTGTTTAGGAAAGTCTATTCCTCCGCAGTGCAATGTTTCCATTGTAGCAGTAGTAGTGAGGCCTTATATTTTCTGCAGCAGTGTAGGAAAGAGCAACTGTGTCCAAATCAGATTCAGATATAAAAAAAAAAAAAATGTTGCCGCTTTACTACATAATTGCCAATACTTGGACATGAGTCAAATTTCACATTAAAGTCTATCGTGCTGAGTTTCACAGCTAATTGGAAAGCCTCCATACACATTATCACCAAATTTGGTACATATACAGTATCAGGGTACAATATTGGAAACCACAATTTTTGTTAAAAAAAAATGATTTTGTCAGGAGCGGTGTCAGCAAACAGAGAGAATCTGATTATTGGAGATCTGCAGTATCACCAACAATACAGATATCACCTGATTATTGATGATCTGCAGAATCACCAATAATACAAGTGAAACTAACCTGCGGACACCTAACACAGTAAATAACAATAACGACAGCAATAATTCACAATATCGTGGAAATATCCACCACACAGCAATTCCTCAGAGGTGTGGTTACCTCTGAATGTGAACCCTGTGTGTGAGAACCTCAAACCCGGCAAAGAGAGGAATCTCAGCCCCTGGCAGTAATCGTCTGCTGGGGCAGGCAAGCCTCAGAGATAACCCAACAGTGGGAGACGTTCCACTGAAGGGAGAAAGGTCAAACAAGCGGAGGTTCGGCAACAGAGAAGGCGGCAGCAGTACAGAAACGGAAGGCTGATTCAGAGTCGGTAAACAGGCAGGGTCGGCAACTTGAATCAGATAGGCAGAAGTACAAGAGCGATTAGAGTAAAGAGTAGTCAGGGATAGCCAGAGTCAAAACACAGGTAAATATACAAATACAATCCTAATCTAAGGTGTGACGTCCTTGGTATCAACACCTAGGAAACTGAGCTAAGGACTGAGCGCTAACACAGATGTATTCACGACAGCAGACAACTTGCTACTGACAAGCAAGTCCTATATGTAGCAAAAGAGCTGCCCAGCACCACCCCAGAGCCCCAGCCAATCACCAGAGCAGTTGGAGTCAGCTGACCAACCTGGTCAGCTGACTCCCCGTCTAGAGGCATAAAGATCCTGCCTACGCGCGCGGGCCGGCGAAGGGGACCCCACAGGAAGCAACTGCGCGGTGGAGTCCGCCGAGCATGCGGACTCCGCCGTCCGCACTGCCCCGCTCGGCGGCACACCAGCGATGAGAGCCTGGGAAGCGGAGCCCGCTGCCACATGCATACTGGCAGCGGGTCCGCTATCCCTTACAGTACCCCCCCCCCCTTGAGGAGTGGACTTCGGACACTTCCTGCCGCCTGGTTTCTCAGGATGTAACTGATGAAACCTCTTTCTCAATCTCTCGGCATGCATGCAACCCTCTGGTACCCAAGATCTGTCCCCCACACCATACCCCTTCCAATGGACCAGATACTGCACAGAATTCTGTACCAAACGAGAATCCAAAATCTTTTCCACCTCATATTCTGTCTGGCCCTCAACTACCACGGGGGGGGGGGGGGGGGGGAGTAATCCACATACACTGCCGGCTTCAACAAAGATACGTGGAATGATCTCCCACTTCTCATGCTGGCTGGAAGGTCAATCACCTAAGAAACGTCATTGATCTTTTTGGCCACCGGATAAGGCCCTATAAACCTGGGACCCAACTTGGTGGACTGTTGTCTGAGTGCCAAATGTCTGGTCGACACCCACACCATGTCCCCCGGGGTAAAGTGCCACTCAACAGATCGCCTCTTGTCTGCCTGTTTCTTCTGATTTTGAAAGGCTACCCCTAAACTCTTTTTCACCTGTGCCCAAAGCTCCTTTAAAACCTTCTGCCACTCTTCCAGGGCTGGGAAGGGAGAGGAACACACTGATAAAGGGGAAACTTTAGGAGACCTTCCTGATACAACCTGAAAAGGGGACAACCCCGTAGAGGAGCTTTTCAGGTTGTTGTGCGCAAATTCCGCGAAGGGCAAAAACTTAACCCATTCAGTTTGCGCATCCGCCACATAACATCTGAGAAATTGTTCTAGTGCCTGATTAACCCTTTCGGTCTGTCCGTTGGTCTGTGGGTGGTACCCAGACGAAATGGACAAATTCATACCCAAACTACTGCAAAAAGCCCTCCAAAATTTAGACACAAATTGGACTCCTCTATCGGAAACCACATCATCCGGAATCCCATGCAGGCGGAAAATGTGTTGTATAAAGAGATCTGCCAACTCTTGAGCCGAAGGAAATTCTTTCAGGGGGACAAAATGTGCCATCTTGCTGAACCTGTCTACGATTACCCATATGACTGTCATACCCTCGGACCGAGGAAGCTCGCCAACAAAGTCCATGGACAGGTGGGTCCATGGTTCACTCGGCACTGGCAGGGGTTGCAGGGTACCCACCGAGGCCTGGCGAGAAGGTTTGCTCCTGGCACACACAACACATTCCCTGACAAACTCTCTGCAATCAGAGGCCAATGAAGGCCACCAAACACACCTCGTGAGCAAGTCCAGACTGCGAATGACCCCAGGGTGACCTGCGTTTTTATGGGCATGGAACAACTGCATGATCTGTAATCGGAAGGTAAGTGGTACAAACAAAACCCCCTCTGGTTTCCCTTTCAGAGTATCTAACTGGTAGGCAGCTAATGTGACTGCCCAATCCTCCCAGGTCTCAGTGGCAGCAAGCACCACTTAGAATGCTCTCGGGAATTGCAGACTGCGCTGTCTCAGGCTCGAAACATCTGGAGAGAGCATCCGCTTTGACGTTCTTACTACCTGGGGTGTATGTGATGACAAATCTGAAACGCGAGAAAAATAAAGACCAGCGGGCCTGACGAGGACTAAGCCTCTTGGCCCCTTCAATGTACTCCAAGTTCTTATGGTCTGTAAAGACCATGATCGTGTGTTCTGCCCCCTCTAGCCAATGGCGCCACTCCTCAAAGGCCAACTTAATGGCCAACAGTTCCCGATTACCAATGTCGTAGTTTCTCTCCACCATAGAGAATCTACGGGAAAAGAAGGCACATGGGTGCAGTTTACCCTGAAGTCCTGAACGCTGAGACAGCACAGCTCCAACCCCGATCTCTGATGTATCTACCTCCAAGATGAAGGGAAGGGTAACATCTACGTGTCTCAGAATGGGTGCAGAACATAACTTTTTTAGGGTATCGAAGGCTGCCTGAGCTTCTGATGTCCAATGATATGGATCAGCCCCCTTCTTGGTAAGACTGGTAAGGGGGGCAACTACTGAGGAAAACCCCTTGATGAACTTCCGGTAGTAGTTGGAAAAACCAAGAAATCTCTGTAGTGCCTTCAAGCCTACCGGTTGGGGCCTCCCCAAGACTGCGGAGACCTTTTCTGGGTCCATAGAGAGACCTGAAGTGGAAATAATGTAACCCAGAAAAGGAATCTGAGTGACTTCAAAGAGACACTTCTCTAGTTTTGCATACAGCGAATTCTGTCTCAATTTCTTTAATACGAATTTGACATGTTTACGATGTTCAACAAGATTTGGGGAAAAAATCAATATATCATCTAGATACACGAGTACAAACTTTCCCAGCACTTCCCTGAAGACCTCGTTGATCAACTCCTGGAAGACGGACAGGGCGTTACACAGCCCAAAGGGCATAACTAGGTACTCGTAATGCCCGTCGGGCGTGTTGAAGGCCGTCTTCCACTCGTCACTGCCCGTGATGCGTACCAGGTTGTATGCCCCACGTAAGTCCAATTTTGAAAAAATACTGGCATTAGTTATCTGAGCGAAAAGATTGTCTATCAAGGGCAGAGGATAGCGATTCTTTATGGTGATCTTGTTTAGACCACGATAATCAATACAAGGTCTAAGACCACCGTCTCTTTTTTTGCACAAAAAAAACCCCTGCCTCGGCCGGTGATCGGGAAGGACGGATGAAACCCTTTGCCAGATTTTCTGTAATGTATTCCCGCATTGCCAGCTTCTCAGGCCCTGACAAACTATAGAGATGACCTCTAGGGGGCACACAACCAGATCTCAAGTCAATGGGGCAGTCGAAACTCCGATGAGGTGGGAGTTTATCAGCGGACCTAGGACAGAACACGTCAGCAAATTCAGTGTATTGTGTTGGCACCCCTTTAACCTCCACCTTGGTGGTACAAATAGCTATTTTTGACAAACAATGACTATGACAATACAGTGACCAACTGAGTAACTGGCCTGATGCCCAGTCAATCTGCGGGGAGTGGAGCTGCAACCAGGGCATACCAAGGATAATGGTGGAGGTTGTCATGCGTAGCACAAGAAACTGTAATTTCTCTTTGTGTAAAACCCCTATCGTGCATGACAACAGCGGGGTCTGAGAGAGGGGTTGTCTGTATTGCAATGGAGAGTCATCTACTGCAGTGACTACTAGTTGACGGTTTAATGAATGTAACGGAACTCCCAAACTTTTTACAAACTCATAGTCAATAAAATTGGCCGCCGAGCCAGAGTCCACGAAGGCCTCAGTGCACGCGGCCCGGCCTCCCCAAGAAATAGAACAAGGTAAGAGTAAACGATTATTGTTCAGAGGTAGCGTCTGCTCGCCTAGGGTGCTACCGCCAACTACTCCTAGGCGGCAGAGTTTCCAGACTTCTTGGGACAATTTTTTGCAAAGTGACCCTCCTCTGCACAATACAGACAAAGCTTCTCAGACCTCCGGGGATCCCTCTCCGCTTGTGTCAAGCGGGAATGTCCGATCTGCATCGGTTCATCTGTGGGTAGGGTAAGTGACGAGGAAGCATAGGAGAGTGACCTTAGTGCACTTTTCCCTCTTGACTGACGCTGATAGCGTAACCAGCGGTCCACTCGGACGGCCAACAAAATAGCGTCATCAATAGATTTAGGCTCAGGATGACCCAACATTAGCTCGGAAACCACGTCTGATAGACCTGAAAGGAAGCGGTCCAACAACGCATATGACCCCCACCTAGCCGACACAGCCCATCATCGAAATTCTGCCGCATAGACTTCAACAGAATCCCGACCCTGTTTAAAGGGGAACTGAAGAGAGAGGTATATGGAGGCTGTCCTGTTAATTTCCTTTTAGACAATACCAGTTGCCTGGCAGCCCTGCTGATCCTCTGCCTCTAATACTATTAGCTATAGCCCCTGAACAAGCATGCAGCAGATCAGGTGTTTCAGTGGTTCAGACTTATAAGTCTGATCTGACAAGACTAGCTGCATGCTTGTTTCTGGTTTTAATCAGATACTACTGCAGAGAAATAGACCAGCAGGGCCGCCAGGTAACTGGTATTGATTAAAAGGAAATAAACATGACAGCCTCCATATAACTCTCTCTTCAGTTCCCCTTTAAGATTTTTAAGCTTCCTCTCGGCAGTGATGGAAGCGTCCGGATCATCATATATTATAGCCATTGCTTTAAAAAATTCCCGGACTGAGGTTAATGCCGCATCTTCTGGCGGAAGACCGTATGCCCAGGTTTGTGAGTCCCCGGTTAATAAGGTCTTTATAAACGTCACCCTTTGAGGCTCAGAACCTGATAAATTTGGCCTTAATTCAAAATAGGACAATACGCGATTGCGGAAATTCAGGAAGTCAGACCTATGCCCTGAAAACTTCTCAGGTACTGACATACGAAGATCTGTGACCGAAGGGCATTGCATTGTGGTAACAGTCGTTTGAAGGACAGGCACAGACCCAGTCAGTTGATTGATCTGAGTCTGTTGCGTATTAACCACCTCGATGAGGTTATTTACCGAGGTGGTCAAAGCCTCAACCTGGCTGCGTAATGCATCCATAAAGTGGTCTGCTGTTCTGTCAGGATCGGTGTCAGCAAACAGAGAGAATCTGATTATTGGTGATCTGCAGTATCACCAACAATACAGATATCACCTGATTATTGATGATCTGCAGAATCACCAATAATACAAGTGAAACTAACCTCCGGACACCTAACACAGTAAATAACAATAACGACAGCAATAATTCACAATATCGTGGAAATATCCACCACACGGCAATTCCTCAGAGGTGTGGTTACCTCTGAATGGGAACCCCGTGTGTGAGATCCTCAAACCCGGCAAAGAGAGGAATCTCAGCCCCTGGCAGTAATCGTCTGCTGGGGCAGGCGTCTCGGAGAGGCAAGCCTCAGAGATAACCCTACAGTGGGAGACGTTCCACTGAAGGGAGAAAGGTCAGACAAGCAGAGGTTCGGCAACAGAGAAGGCGGCAGCAGTACAGAAATGGAAGGCTGATTCAGAGTCGGTAAACAGGCAGGGTCGGCAACTTGAATCAGATAGGCAGAAGTACAAAAGCGATTAGAGTAAAGAGTAGTCAGGGATAGCCAGAGTCAAAACACAGGTAAATATACAAATACAATCCTAATCTAAGGTGTGACGTCCTTGGTATCAACACCTAGGAAACTGAGCTAAGGTCTGAGCGCTAACACGGATGTATTCACGACAGCAGACAACTTGCTACTGACAAGCAAGTCCTATATGTAGCAAAAGAGCTGCCCAGCGCCTCCCCAGAGCCCCAGCCAATCACCAGAGCAGTTGGAGTCAGCTTACCAGCCTGGTCAGCTGACTCCCCGTCTAGAGGCATAAAGATCCTGCCTCCTCGCGCGCGTCATGCGGCGAGTGAGGGCTGGCGAAGGGGACCCCACAGGAAGCAACTGCGCGGCACACCAGCGGTGAGAGCCGGGGAAGCGGAGCCCGCTGCCACATGCATACTGGCAGCGGGTCCGCTATCCCTTACAGATTTTAGCCACGTGTTCTGATCAAAGCAGAAGTAATGGGTCACTAAACAGGGTGCTATACCCTGGTGTCAAATCAAGGGGAAGGGGGATGCCACTAGACTACCAGAGAGAGCTGTGGGAAAGAGGAGGCCACTAGACTACAAAGGAATACCTAATGGAGATAGGGATACCACTAGACTACCAGGGACTACCTTAAAGAGGAAGGGAGGACAACTAGACTATTTAGTGTTAACAGTGCTTAGGAGGGGGACCATATGCTGTTTTTCAATAGTTAAAGATAGTGTGTTTTATCACCTTAAATTAGAGATGTTCACCAATTAACCTCCCTGGCGGTACGCAGTTTCGGCGGTTGCGTCCGCGGGAGTAATTTTTTTAAGAAAGCTTGTTGTAAACCTTGAAGCTAGCACTAGGCTAGCTACCTGTGTCCCCCAAGTCCCCCCACACCTCTCTGATCCCCCGCAGCCTCCCCAATCAGCTTCAATCGTCGCTATGGTGATGATCAGACAAGACGTCTGACGTCATGACGTCATGCACAGTCCTGATCCTCCCCATAGCAAAGCCTGGAGGTGATTGGAGAGGCTGTGCGGTCGCGGGATCCGGGGGTTGCTACGTATAACTGTGGCGATTTGGGGGATCGGAGCAGAGCGGAGGGACTTGGGGGACACAGGTAGCTAGCCTAGTGTTAGCTACAAGGTTTACAACAAGTTTTATTCAAAAAAATTTTCCCGGGGCCATGTAATCCTCTGCGGCGGCTACCCCGAGTGTAGGTCGGTGTTACCACCAGGGAGGTTAATTCAGGAATTTTTTTTAATAGATTAATGAATGCTAAAGCTAATGAAACCAAAACCTGAGGAGAAGTTATTGATACTCACCGGGCTGTAAAAAGATTAAAAAAAGGCAACTGGAAATACGCTTTTTGGTCAACAACAGATTGGAGACTGAATTATGTGCCAAGCATGCAGTTCACCCTCCCATGTGAAAAAAGCCTAAGCATCAAGTTACTATAAATCTTTATCTTTAATGTATAACTTTGCTTATGATTATGTAATCCAGCAGTCTGTGGATATCTCCTACCTAAACCAAAAGTATTGCCATGATCAAGTATAAAGAAGAGTCTCTTCAAACTCTGCCAGCATAAAAAGGGGTGGTTCCAGTGGCTCCTCTTGTGTTATGCAGGGTGAGTACTGCTCACAGACATAGCCCTGCTAGATCAACAAGCCCTTTCCATGTAGAAGCAGCCATATGCAGGAAATTGGAAACACGTAAGAGGTATGGTAGGGTAATGCTATGAAAAAGGATAATGCCACAGTATATAAATCTGTTTAACCACTTAATGACAAGCTGACTTATAGAAACGGCCTGCTAGAGCCTCTTAACGGCTTCAGAACGTTTGTATAAGTCAAACAGTGCTGCTGCCATTGTATAAAGCACTAAAGTTCGGACTCCAGCAATTGCTGGAAGCCAAACTATTTCATTCCCCACCATCCATGGCGGCCTGGAGGGGGAATAGTATTTAACATCAATTGGAATTTGTGCAGGAGCAGGATAAGCCATACAGGCTGTATCCTGCACCCAAGTCTCCTGCGCCGATTCCTCTCGTACGCCCCCAACATCACCAAAGTGTTGCCCATTGTTTTCAGAGTTAACCATGACTAGTTTCCAGCTTGTGGCACAACCCCAGCTGTGATTCCTGAAAACCTTTAAAATGTGTCTTTTTACCGAACTACTGATTTTAGAGCTCTTATACCTACTTTCCACAGGAAAGGATAATATTCTTACTTTGAGAAGGAGCTATTTGACAGCTCTTTGTTGATGTACCTATAGACATAAGTTGCCAGATCTTGCCATTTTCGGCTGCATCAGACAACATTAAGTCTGTATGTTCCCTGCAGGGACTGGCAGATGAATGCTGTTGCAGAAACAGTGTGTGATTGCCCTTGTTTCTCTGTGAAAAGCCAGGAGTTGTACTGTGTGCGGCTCCCTGCTCCCATTGCACTAACAACAACATTCTGCTGAGCCTGGTATTTCTTTATGTAATTAGAGTGGTAGTTCAGGTGATTGGTCAAGCTCTGTGTGTCTAGCAGTGCTGCACATTATGTTTTACTACACAGGGTGCCATGAGAACTAAATACTGATAGAGCTGTGTGTTACAAATATTATATAGAGCAGGTGCATATGCTACCATTGTTTTTTTTTCTTGAAAGGCCATACAGCAAGCTGTTCTTGATAGCCTCCTGCAGCCCCTGGGCACCAGGGGGTTAAAGAATAAGTGCAGCCGTGCACAAATATACTAAAACAAATAATAAATGCCTGGGAAAACAAAATGTACACTCTCCAATTTACCATTGTAGTGCAGAATTATGTGTGCTAAGCAGCACCGCACCCACACATTTTTAAGGACAATTACATTTTTCTTTTCATTCTGTTTAATTTAGTTAGTTCCTTGCCCTGTCTTTCAAAATTATATAATTGTGAGGTAAATACCGTTGCTTTTGAAATAAGCTATTGTGTAAAAAAAAAAATAGTCACACCTCCACTTTCCACTGCTACAGTACCCAGCACCCTGACATCCCCATGCCATCCACTGTACCTCTGCCAAACTCACCACTATAATGCTGGACACCCCGACACTCCACAACTTCTGCCACACCTGTGTCAGGCAGCTCTGGCATCGTCACTCCCCACCTCAGCACCAACCAATCCAGGACCCGCACAGCAGATTATGCTCCCTGCTGCTCTTCTCTGCACTAACATTCTAAAATGGAAACCCCAGCAAAAGGCAAGGCATCTTTAACCACTTGAGGACCACAGTCTTTTCGCCCCTTAAAGGATACCACAACTGACATGTGACATGTTGAGATAGACATGTGTATGTACAGTGCCTAGCACACAAATACCTATGCTGTGTTCCTTTTTTTCTTTCTGTGCCTGAAAGAGTTAAATATCAGGTATGTAAGTGGCTGACTCAGTCCTGACTCAGACAGGAAGTGACTACAGTGTGACCCTCCCTGATAAGAAATTCCACCTATAAAATACTTTCCTAGCAGAAAATGGCTTCTGAGAGCAAGAAAGAGATAAAAAGAGGAATTTCTTATCAGTGAGGGTCACACTGTAGTCACTTCCTGTCTGAGTCAGGACTGAGTCAGCCACTTACATACCTGATATTTAACTCTTTCAGAGAGAGAAAGAAAAAAAAGGAACACAGCAGAGTTATTTGTATGCTAGGCACTGTACATACACATGTCTATCTCATTATGTCACATTTCAGTTGTGGTATCCTTTAAGGACCAGAGCCTTTTTCTCCATTCAGACCACTGCAGCTTTCACGGTTTATTGCTCGCTCATACAACCTACTACCTAAATGAATTTTACCTCCTTTTCTTGTCGCTAATACAGCTTTCTTTCGGTGCTATTTGATTGCCGCTGCGAGTTTTACTTTTTATCATATTCATCAAAAAAGACATGAATTTTGTCAAAAAAATGACTTTTTTAACTTTCTGTGCTGACATTTTTCAAATAAAGTAAAATTTCCTATACATTTGAGCGCGAAAGTTATTCTGCTACATGTCTTTGATAAAAAAAAAACATTCAGTGTATATTTATTGGATTGGGTAAAAGTTATAGCGTTTACAAACTATGGTGCCAAAAGTGAATTTTCCCATTTTCAAGCATCTCTGACTTTTCTGCGCACCTGTCAGGGTTCATGAGGGGCTTAAATTCCAGGATAGTACAAATACCCCCCAAATGACCCCATTTTGGAAATAAGACATCCCAAAGTATTCAGTGAGAGGCATGGTGAGTTCATAGAAGATTTTATTTTTTGTCACAAGTTAGCGGAAAATGACACTTTGTGACAAAAAAAAAAGTTTCCATTTCTTCTAACTTGCGACAAAAAAAAATGAAATCTTCCACGGACTCACTATGCTCCTCTCTGAATACCTTGAATTGTCTACTTTCCAAAATGGGGTAATTTGTGGGGTGTGTTCACTGTCCTGGCATTTTGGGGGGTGCCTAATTGTAAGCACCCCTGTAAAGCCTAAAGATGCTCATTGGACTTTGGGCCCCTTAGCGCAGTTAGGCTGCAAAAAAGTGCCACACATGTGGTATTGCCGTACTCAGGAGAAGTAGTATAATGTGTTTTGGGGTGTATTTTTACACATACCCATGCTGGGTGGGAGAAATATCTCCATAAATGACAATTTTTTTTATTTTTTTTACACACAATTGTCTATTTATAGAGATATTTCTCCCACTCAGCATGGGTATGTGGAAAAATACACCCCAAAACACATTATACTACTTCTCCTGAGTACGGCGATACCACATGTGTGGCACTTTTTTGCACCCTAACTGCGCTAAGGGGCCCAAAGTCCAATGAGTACCTTTAGGATTTCACAGGTCATTTTGAGAAATTTGGTTTCAAGACTACTCCTCACGGTTTAGGGCCCCTAAAATGCCAGGACAGTATAGGAACCCCACAAATTACCCCATTTTAGAAAGAAGACACCCCAAGGTATTCCGTTAGGAGTATGGTGAGTTCATAGAAGATTTTTTTTTTTGTCACAAGTTAGCGGAAATTGATTTTAATTGTTTTTTTTCACAAAGTGTCATTTTCCGCTAACTTGTGACAAAAAATAAAATCTTCTATGAACTCACCGTACTACTAACGGAATACCTTGGGGTGTCTTCTTTCTAAAATGGGATAATTTGTGGGGTTCCTATACTGCCCTGGCATTTTATGGGCCCAAAACCGTGAGCAGTAGTCTTGAAACCAAATGTCGCAAAATGACCTGTGAAATCCTAAAGGTACTCATTGGACTTTGGACCCCTTAGCGCAGTTAGGGTGCAAAAAAGTGCCACACATGTGGTATCGCCGTACTCAGGAGAAGTAGTATAATGTGTTTTGGGGTGTATTTTTACACATACAGATGCTGGGTGGGAGAAATATCTCTGTAAATGACAATTATTTGATTTTTTTTACACACAATTGTCCATTTACAGAGAAATTTCTCCCACCCAGCATGGGTATGTATAAAAATACACCCCAAAACACATTATACTACTTCTTCTGAGTACGGCGATACCACATGTGTGACACTTTTTTGCAGCCTAGGTTTAGGGGGTCACTTGTGGGGTTCCTATACTGCCTTGGCATTTTAGGGGCCCTAAACCGTGAGGAGTAGTCTTGAACCCAAATGTCTCAAAATGACTTGTGAAATCCTAAAGGTACTCATTGGACTTTGGGCCCCTTAGCACAGTTAGGCTGCAAAAAAGTGTCATATATGTGGTATCGCCGTACTCAGAAGAAGTAGTATAATGTGTTTTGTGGTGTATTTTTACATATAACCATGCTGGGTGGGAGAAATATCTCTGTAAATGACACATTTTTGATATTTTTTACACACAATTGTCCATTTACAGAGAGATTTCTCCCACCCAGCATGGGTATGTGTAAAAATACACCACAAAACACATTATACTACTTCTCCTGAGTATGGCGATACCACATGTGTGACACTTTTTTGCAGCCTAGGTGCGCTAAGGGGCCCAACGTCCTATTCACAGGTCATTTTGAGGCATTTGTTTTCTAGACTACTCCTCACGGTTTAAGGCCCCTAAAATGCCAGGGCAGTATAGGAACCCCACAAGTGACCCCATTTTAGAAAGAAGACACCCCAAGGTATTCCGTTAAGGCTATGGTGAGTTCATAGAAGATTTTATTTTTTGTCACAAGTTAGTGAAAAATGACACTTTGTGAAAAAAACAATAAAAATCCAATTTCCGCTAACTTTTGACAAAAAATAAAATCTTCTATGAACTCATCATACACCTAACAGAATACTTTGGGGTGTCTTCTTTCTAAAATGGGGTCACTTGTGGGGTTCCTATACTGCCCTGGCATTTTACGGGCCCAAAACTGTGAGTAGTCTGGAAACCAAATTTCTCAAAATGATTGTTCAGGGGTATAAGCATCTGCAAATTTTGATGACAGGTGGTCTATGAGGGGGCAAATTTTGTGGAACCGGTCATAAGCAGGGTGGCCTCTTAGATGACAGGATGTATTGGGCCTGATCTGATGGATAGGAGTGCTAGGGGGGTGACAGGAGGTGATTGATGGGTGTCTCAGGGGGCAGTTAGAGGGGAAAATAGATGCAATCAATGCACTGGGAAGGTGATCGGAAGGGGGTCTGAGGGGGATCTGAGGGTTTGGCCGAGTGATCAGGAGCCCACACGGGGCAAATTAGGGCCTGATCTGATGGGTAGGTGTGCTAGGGGGTGACAGGAGGTGATTGATGGGTGTCTCAAGGTGTGATTAGAGGGGGGAAATAGATGCAAGCAATGCACTGGCGAGGTGATCAGGGCTGGGCTCTGAGGGCGTTCTGAGGTGTGGGCGGGTGATTGGGTGCCCTAGGGGCAGATTAGGGTCTAATCTGATGGGTAACAGTGACAGGTGGTGATAGGGGGTGATTGATGGGTAATTAGTAGGTGTTTAGAGGAGAGAAGAGATGTAAACACTGCACTTGGGAGGTGATCTGATGTCGGACCTGCGGGCGATCTATTGGTGTGGGTGGGTGATCAGATTGCCCGCAAGGGGCAGGTTAGGGGCTGATTGATGGGTGGCAGTGACAGGGGGTGATTGATGGGTGGCAGTGACAGGGGGTGATTGATGGGTGATTGACAGGTGATCAGTGAGTTATTACAGGGAATAACAGATGTAAATATTGCACTGGCGAATTGATAAGGGGGGGTCTGAGGGCAATCTGAGCGTGTGGGCAGGTGATTGGGTGCCCGCAAGGGGCAGATTAGGGTCTAATCTGATGGGTAACAGTGACAGGTGGTGATAGGGGGTGAATGATGGGTAATTAGTGGGTGTTTAGAGGAGAGAAGAGATGTAAACACTGCACTTGGGAGGTGATCGGATGTCGGACCTGCGGGCGATCTATTGGTGTGGGTGGGTGATCAGATTGCCCGCAAGGGGCAGGTTAGGGGCTGATTGATGGGTGGCAGTGACAGGGGGTGATTGATGGGTGGCAGTGACAGGGGGTGATTGATGGGTGATTGAGTGGGTTATTACAGGGAATAACAGATGTAAATATTGCACTGGCGAATTGATAAGGGGGGGTCTGAGGGCAATCTGAGCGTGTGGGCGGGTGATTGGGTGCCCGCAAGGGGCAGATTATGGTCTAATCTGATGGGTAACAGTGACAGGTGGTGATAGGGGGTGATTGATGGGTGATTGATGGGTAATTAGTGGGTGTTTAGAGGAGAGAAGAGATGTAAACACTGCATTTGGGAGGTGATCTGATGTCGGACCTGCGGGCGATCTATTGGTGTGGGTGGGTGATCAGATTGCCCGCAAGGGGCAGGTTAGGGGCTGATTGATGGGTGGCAGTGACAGGGGGTGATTAACGGGTGATTGACAGGTGATTGACAGGTGATCAGGGGGAATAGATGCATACAGTACACAGGGGGAGGGGTCTGGGGGGGTCTGGGGAGAATCTGAGGGGTGGGGGGTGATCAGGAGGGGGCAGTGGGCAGGGGTGGGGGATAAAAAAAAAATAGCGTTGACAGATAGTGACAGGGAGTGATTGATGGGTGATTAGGGGCGTGACTGGGTGCAAACAGTGGTCTGGGGGGTGGGCAGGGGGGGGGGGGTCTGAGGGGTGCTGTGGGCGATCAGGGGGCAGGGGGGGGAAATCAGTGTGCTTGGGTGCAGACTAGGGTGGCTGCAGTCTGCCCTGGTGGTCCCTCGGACACTGGGACCACCAGGGCAGGAGGCAGCCAGTATAATAGGTTTTGTATACATTACAAAGCCTATTATACAATGTTTCAGCGGCGATCCGGGTGCTAGTAACCCGCCGGCGCTTCCGAACGGCCGGCGGGTTACAGCGAACGGTGGGCGGAGCCAGTCCCCGGCGGCTGATCGCGTCGCGAATGACGCGATCGCCGCATAGCCACTCCCGCAGCCGCCCCCGCCGATGGGCGTATTGCGGTCATTTGGGCCCGGACTTTGCCGCCGCCCATCGGCTGGGGGTGGTCGGGAAGTGGTTAAACCTTCTGCTAGGGCTTCCCATTTGTCCAAAAAGCTGGATCAATGAGAATCCACCACTTTAGGAATCCCATGGGAAGCCATTGGTCAGTGTTCTGAACATTGACTGAGATGTGGTTCCTGATAAAAGAGGGAGCAGCACATAGCCTTCCACCCTTTTGCAAAGTACCCTTGTTCTGTTGTCAGTGTCCCCCTGGTCCCCAGGAGGAATACAAATGAAGTAAGATATATTTATTTCATAAAGCATATATTTTTAATTGCTATTTTTACCTGTTAACGTTTTTTTTTTTTATAAATGGGTCAGATGTCTTTAGGAACCCCTTTAACCACTTGAGGACCCACCCTTTACCCCCCCCCCCCTTAAGGACCAGTGCTGATTTATGTGATCTGTGCTGGGTGGGCTCTGCAGCCCCCAGCACAGATCAGCTGGCACACAGAGCGATCAGATCGCCCCCCTTTTTTCCCCCCTATGGGGATGATGTGCAGGGGGGGTCTGATCACTCCTGCTGGTGGCATGTTGCGGGGGGGCACCTCAAAGCCCCCCTCCACGGCGACATTCACCCCCCTCCCTCTCCTACCTGTCCCCCCGGTGATCGGGGCTGCACAGGACGTTATCCGTCCTGTGCAGCCTGTGACAGGATGTCGGCTGTCACATGGCGGCGATCCCTGGCCGCTGATTGGCCGGGGATCGCCGATCTGCCTTACGGCGCTGCTGCGCAGCAACGCCGTACAATGTAAACAAAGGAGACAAATGTCTCCTACGTTTACATTTAGTCTGCGAGCCGCAATCAGCGGCTCGCAGGCTATTCACGGAGACCCGCTCCGTGATCTAACAGGAAACGGCCGCTCGTGCGAGCAGCCTTTCCTGATTAATTAGGGAGGCACCTGGCGACGCAGAGCTGCGTCGCTGGTCCTCCAGTTACCACTTTGCCGCCGCACGGTATGAGTGTGCGGTCGGCAAGTGGTTAACTTTGCAACATGCCTCCCCCCCCACCAGTTTATAAACCATGTGGCCTGGTATTGCTCAGGGGGCAAAGCTCCATGCTCTCCTGTTCAGCCTTCTTGGGCAATCCCAAACTCCATGGTGGGCTCACCATTTGTTTTTTATTTCATACAGTCAACATGTACAGTGTTATACAGTGTTTATATAAAAAAGATAGGCACTGCATTGCTTGGTTGCCAAGCACAGCAATGTCCACACATGAATAAGGAAAAGCATACATGGCTACACTTTTTCCATATTTAAATCAATGGAACCACTTTTGACTTGCAGGAGATTGCGGTTGTCTCCCCTGATGGGTATAATGAATCACACTGTGCTGTGGGGCGATGCAGCTACACTAAGGTAAGAGATAATATAAGTAAGTTCATAATCTCATAATCTATTTCTTTAGTTTTCCTGCTGTTTTCAAACAAAGCACAATGCATTTTCTAGTTTCTGTACTTCTGTAACCTTATCAACCTTCCAACTGTGAGGAAAAACTTTTTTCCCGCTTCAGCTTACCAAGTGTTTCATAGAAAAAAAGGCATAAAAACATTGTACCACAAAAAATACTGAAACTATACATAGTACGGAGCAGTGCTTCTCAGCGCAGGAAGATTTTGGCGCAGCCGGCGCCACCATAGACTGTAATAGGAATTACATCTATAGCGGTGCTCAGTGAGTAACGTCGGCGCCGTCAGAAGATGGAGCTGAAGTTACTTTTAAATCACAATAATTCGGCTTCGCCAAATTATTTTATTCCCCACTATCCATGGTGACCTGGAGGGGGAATTGTATTTAACACGGCCGGGACTTGTGCAGAAGCATTATCAGCCATCCTGCATCCTGCGCCCAAGTCTCCTGCGCCGATTTCAAATGTATTCACATAGTATACATACAATTTTTGCAGATACAGTGGGATGCGAAAGTTTGGGCAATGTTGTTAATCGTCATGATTTTCCTGTATAAATCATTGGTTGTTTACGATAAAAAATGTCAGTTAAATATATCATATATGAGACACACACAGTGATATTTGAGAAGTGAAATTAAGTTTATTGCATTTACCGAAAGTACGCAATAATTGTTAAAATAAAATTAGGCAGGTGCATAAATGTGGGCACTGTTGTCATTTTATTGATTCCAAGACCTTTAGAACTAATTATTGGAACTCAAATTGGCTTGGTAAGCTCAGTGACCCTGACCTACATACACAGGTGACTCCAATTATAAGAAAGAAAATTTAAAAGAAAATTTAAGGGGTTCAAATGTAAGTTTCCCTTCTCTTTTAAATTTCTCTGAAGAGTAGCAACATGGGGGTCTCAAAACAACTCTCAAATGACCTGAAGACAAAGATTGTTCAACAGCATGGTTTAAGGGAAGGATACAGAAAATTGTCTCAGAGATTTCAGCTGTCTGTTTCAGCAGTTAGGAACATATTGAGGGAATGGAAGACCACAGGCTCAGTTAAAGTGTGGATTGCGAACGTTTACGCGGCTCGTAACAGTGCGCGTGTTGGGGAGGGGGGGGGGGGAGTTGGGCTGAGTTTCACGTCTGTGGTCTAGTGGCCTTTCTACTAGTCTCACTAATATTATAAATGTGAAAGTTTGGATGTTTATTACTCAATCGCGCAACAATGGCTGAACGGATTTGAATGAAATTTGGTACACACACACAGTACATTACCTGAAATAACATATAGGATACTTTTTATCCCCATAAATGGGGCATAGACAAATATAAATTTAATTGGGAAAATGTAAACTGCAGCCATTCTTGCACTGTTTATGGTAGGGTTCTAAAACTTTGCACAGTTGGTCATTAAATGACTGGGATTAATATTCAGAAAAGTGGGTGGAGCCTCAAAAGCCAATCAAAATTCACCTATTGAATTTCGAGTGGAATATATAATTGCTGCTATTTTTGCATTGTTAATGGCACAAGCCTCAAACCTGGTGCAGTTGGTCATTAAGTGACTGGTGTTCAAATTCAGAAAAGGGAGTGGAGCCACAGCCAATTAGATACCCAGGCAATGCAAGGCCATCAGCTAGTAGAGTAATAAAACCATTTGCAACACATTTTATAGGGTAAAGGTAATACACTAAATGGAAGTGTAAAGAATTATATACTAAATGGACCATGAAATCCATGTATATTCCTATAAGAACTCATCAGCACATTTAAATATTCCATGGTCGTTATTGCATTGGGAAGACAGATAAAGGTCATTTCACTTCCAACCTTAGAGAATAAAAGGAGCTACAAAGCAGTTCACACATCAATACATTGTTACCCCATGAACAAGACCAGTGCACTATTTCTGCCTGTCAGTACCTCCCACCAGGGGTCTATTCCTGGGAAAAGAGGTGAGTGGACTCACCTGGAAAACTCCTGCGGGGCGCCAAAAAATGGGCGTGGTCAAGCATAATGTGGGCATGGTCATGGGTGGGGCCAAATATACATGACCTTAGCAGTGATGTAAAAGGTCTGCCAGGGCAGTTTGAGCTCTGCCGTAGTGTATCCCCCCAAAAAATAGATGTAATCTGACAGCATTTCACCAAAAAGACACATAATCTGGTAAACGTTCCTCCAAAATACAGATAATATGGCAGTGGTTCCCCCAAAATAGATAATGTGGCAGCAGCAGTTCCCCCAACACACACATAATTTGGGAGCAGTTCCCCAAAATACACGAAACCTGGCAGCGGATCACCCAAAATACACGTATCACCCAAAATACATATAATCTGGCAGCAGTGGTCCCCCAAACATACACAATCTGGCAGCAGTTCCCCAAAATACACGTAATCTGGCAGCAGCCGTTCCCCTAACATACACATAATCTGGCAGCTGTTCCCCAAAATACACGTAATCTGGCAGCAGCCGTTCTCCTAACATACACATAATCTGGCAGCTGTTCCCCAAAATACATAACAGCGGTTCCACAAGAATGCAGATAATCTGACAGCAGTTCCCCCAAAATAGGTAACCCCAGCATAGGTAGCCAGGTCTATTGGTGTCCCCAGTATAAGTAGCCATGAGTATCGTAGTCCCCAGTATATGTAGCCAGAGGTATATGTGCCTAGTATATGTAGCCAGGGGTATATATCCCCAGTATATGTAGCCAGGGGTATATGTGCCCAGTAGATGTAGCCAGGGCTATATGTAGTCAGGTGGAATATGTGCCCAGTATATGTAGCCAGGGGTATATGTGCCAGTATATGTAGCCAGGGGTATATGTGCCCAATATATGTAGTCAGGGGTATATGTGCCCAGTATATGTAGCCAGGGGTATATGTCCCAGTATATGTAGCTAGGGGTATATGTCCCAGTATATGTAGCCAGGAGTATATGTGCCAGTATATGTAGCCAGGGGTATATGTGCCCAGTATATGTAGTCAGGGGTATATGTGCCCAGTATATGTAGTCAGGGGTATATGTCCCAATATATGTAGCCAGGGGTATATGTCCCGGTATATGTAGCCAGGGGTATATATGTGCCAGTATATGTAGTCAGGGGTAGATGTCCCAGTATATGTAGTTAGGGGTATATGTGCCCAGTATATGTAGCCAGAGGTATATGTGCCAAGTATATGTAGTCAGGGGTATATGTGCCCAGTATATGTAGGCAGGGGTATATGTCCCAGTATATGTAGGCAGGGGTATATGTAGGCAGGTGTATATGTGCCCAGTATATGTAGTCAGGGGGTGTATGTGCCCAGTATATATGTAGTCAGAGGTATATGTGCCCAGTATATGTAGTCAGTGGTATATGTACCGAGTATATGTAGTCAAGGGGTATATGTGCCCAGTATATGTAGCCAGGGGTATATGTGCCCAGTATATGTAGCCAGGGGTATATGTACCCAGTATATGTAGTCAGGGGGTATATGTGCCCAGTATATGTAGTCAGGGGGTATATGTGCCCAGTATATATGTAACTAGGGGTATATGTGCAAAGTATATGTAGCCAGGGGGTATATGTGCCCAGTATATGTAGTCAGGGGGATATATGTTCCCATTATATGTAGTCAGGGGGGTATATGTGCCCAGTATATGTAGCCAGGAGGTATATGTGTCCAGTATATGTAGTCAGGGAGGTATATGTGCAAAGTATATGTAGTCAGGGGGTATATGTCCCAATATATGTAGTCAGGGGGTATATGTCCCCTGAATAGGTAGTCAGGTGTCCCCCAGCAGGAGGGGAGCAGCGCAGTGGAAGGAGAGCTGTGAGCAGGCACCTTAGGGTGCTCTCCTTCCCTCGCTCTCCCCTCCTGAAGTAACGTGCGCGTAGCCGGCAGCAGGCAGGACTTACCTATCCTCGTCGTCGGAACACCGGATCTGCGAGCCGCAATTCCGGTCTGGTCCAGACCAGAGCAGCTGCATGCAGATCCGGCGCCGGAACGAGGAGAGGTAAGTCCCACTCGCTGCCGGCTGCCCGCACATTACTTCAGGAGGGGAGAGCGAGGGAAGGAGAGCCCCAAGGTGAGGGAAGGGGGGGGGGGGGAGATGTCCGCCCTTCCCCACCGCTGCTCACAGCTCTCCTTCCACTCCACTGCTCCCCTCCGAACATGGCAGGGTGAACGGCGTCCACTCTCTGGAAATAGTAAGTGGACGCCGTTCACCCGCGTCCACGCACCACTCGACCCCTGCCTCCCACACTCAAATACATATATATGCACATGGTGACTTATGAGCAAACATAGCTCTGTAATAACATAATATAGGTTTCAGAATTCTGATCTGCTTTAGGTCTTGAAAGAAAATGATATTTATATGAATCATTTAAGTGTTGCACTATTGTTTAGTTTCACTACAAATATAGCTATATAAGCATAAGCACAGAGGTAATGTTTATCTCATAAACAATATTTTATTGACTCTTAACCTTGATGACAGTGCCTTTTTTGCAAATGGTAGTTATCATACAAACTGCAGCTATACACATGAATAGCACTATAGCAGAAAATAGCATCATTTCACTGCAGTCCCTCTATGTCAATGCACAGCAGAGTGAATCAAGCATGAATGTCTCTCCCTTTTCTTGTGCTCCAGTTGTTTAGACATGGGGCTACTTACATCTGCTATACAGCTAACTGATAATCAAATAAAAAACGTTAAGTCGGTTTCATATGAGTGTAAAATTATGAAATGTATATATAGGTTAGAGCCACATTCACTGGCATTTGCCAGTATTTTAAAGCAGCAGATATGTTTATAAATAAAATAAAATACAGATTATGTAAACTGGTTTTTATTTATTTTTACATGGTAAGTACATTTCTGAGACTTAAACACCTAAAGGAATATACAGTAAGACAATCTCTATTGGAGATATTTTTTGTCATATTTCAAATGAAGAGAAGGAATAAGTTGAAATTAGTATGTGTGAATAGCACCTACTCCAGACACCTGAAAGGTTGACCTTGATTGAGTTAGATGAGATAAACCTGTACATAGGTTGTTGATTGTCTCCACACTCAGAAAAGCGTAATGTATTCTCTTTGTCAGGGGAGGACTGGGACCATTTGGCTTTAAGAGCAAACACAGCCAAATGGCCCTTGAACCAGGGTAATGGTTAAGGGGGAGTGCTTAAAAAGCGGGCGGTGTCACAAGAGTCAATTTAGTATGATAATGTTCCAGTGCCCCAGCTGTCACCAGTGCATTTAATGTCTTTAAGTCCTGGAACCCACTACAAAACACTAACGCTAATAGCGTTTTAGGGAGTGATTTTAGAAAGTGTAATCAATTTGCCAGCGGTTGTGTAGCGATTAGCGTTTTAAAGTCTGATTGGTCCTTTCATTTATTTTTAATTTTGTTACAGTGTACATTAACTGTAAAATCGCTCTGTGCAAGTTTTGATGAGCGATTACGCCAGTGATTATATACTTTACATTGAAGCACTAACGCTAACAAAATGCTGCATGTCCTGTGCCTGCGATTTTGAGAATCGCAAACGCTCCAGTGGAAGTTGGCACAACCGTTAACATTAGCTGAACGTTTTTAGAAAAATCTAGCGTTTTCAAGCGCTCCCTAAATCTTCTGAAAAGCGCTCTTGTGGGTGCCAGCCCTTAGTGCACCGTTGTATCTGCACTTCCCAAAGACTGTGTTACAGCTGTTTAGCCTCCATTATAGGAAGAGAGAGACCCCTGGGTCATTTCTCCCCTGCTTATTGTTCAGATGGTAATTGTTTAAGTGACCTGGCTGAAGCTGTAAAATAAGGTTGTTAAAGTGTAACTGTGGGGCATAAAATCAAAAATCAATTCTTTATTTTTATCTAGTAAACAAGTAATAAGGATGCTAATCAGGCAATCCAAAATTAAAAAATCGCTCTTACTTTCCTTTTCCATAAAAAAATCATTGCCCAGTTTCCCTGGCTCTTATTTGGTACATCTGCCACACAAAGGAAGTTGCAGGGCATGCTGGGTTTTCTTCTTTTTTTCTTTACTTTCCCTTCAGACATAGCTAATGCAGTCTGATTGGCTGAAGCCATGTGTCCTCCCATTTTCCTCTCCAACACCTCTGTTCCTCTCTGATTGGCCACAATTTCTCATGTTGAGAAGCTGAAACCAGCTCTGCAGTCACACAATGACAATGCACTTTCTATTGCAGAGCTGGGTGGGAGTGTCTGAAGACTGGGAGGAGAGCAGGTAAGGCACAGACAGAGTAAGGGTGGAAATTATGTTAGGATTGGCTTCAAGATAGAGTCAAAATGGAAAATCCTAAGGATTTTCTCTTTTTTTTACTATAGAGAAATCATTAAAATCAAAATGTGGACAGTACAATACATATGTTATTGTATATACAGTAAGAAGAGCAAGTATGTATCTACTTATTTATGTGTTGTTGTTTTTCACAGATAGTATGGCTTACAGCTCATCTTTGAAGGCAACCTTAAAGAGACTCTGTAACAAAATTGTCAGCCTTATTTCTTCTATCCTATAAGTTCCTATACCTGTTCTAATGTGCTCTGTCTAACTGCAGCCTTTCCTATTTGCACAGTGGCTGTATTATCTCTGTTAAATGATCTAATCTTCTCTCCTCTGTTGGGTCTGTCGGGCTGAGGCAGTCAAGCTGGAATGTGCTGTGCTGCTTGTGATTGGCTAGAAGCTATACACACCCTCTCCAGGCCCCCTCCAAGCTCTGTATGATTCACACACTGAGCTGTGTATTTTGTTTGTAAACACTGGATAAAAATGGCAATTACAAGCCAGGATTGCAGCAGAGAGAGGCAGAAACAGCACAGAGGGGCCCAGGAAAAAATAATGAATAGAATGGTATGCTTTTTATTGTAAGAATTTAAGGGAGAGGCAGATGAAAGCTGACATATGTATTACCTTTTAAACATTATCCGTTACCCTACTGTTCTTTCAGACTTCAATAGTGTCTGAATTACACACCTGAAACAAGTGTGTGGCTAATCTAGAAAGACAGGAAACTGGTATTGTTTAAAAGAAAATAAATGTCAGCTTCCATATTCCTTTCACCTTCAGTTCCATTTATAAAAGTAAAGAAATTTGATAAGCGATTTTTTTTGTCTTCTGCTCTTGTTTAGAGATGAATGTTCTAGTAACTAATTAATAAAACTGTCCAACCTTCTTAAAGTGTAGGAAGACTACAGAGTCATCACCTGCAGAGTTACCCTCTTATGTTGGACTATATATCTTTCCAGTGGTTGCTTTTACATATTATTCCACTATGTAGATTGAACGAAGAATTATCCTCTGCACTAAATCTTAGGTTAAAGTGTTCCCCAGAACACCATCTCCATATAGTTTTTGTGTTCTCATATTTTCATGGCTTTTCTTTGAGTCTTATGAAAGAATTTAAAGAGACTCTGTAACAAAATTTTCAGCCTTATTTCTTCTATCCTATAAATTCCTATACCTGTTCTAATGTGGTCTGTCTTACTGCAGCCTTTCCTAGTTGCACAGTGGCTGTATTATCTCTGTTATCTAATCTAATCTTCTTTCCTTTGTCAGCTTTGTAGGCTGAGGCAGGAATGTGCTGCTCTATTGTGATAGGCAGAATCTATACACACTCTCTCCACGCCCCCTGCAGGCTCTGTATGAGTCACAGACAGAGCTTCTCTGAGCCTATCTGTAACAAATTTGGAGAGGCAGCCGCAGTGAATAGCGCTACCTCCGCGGCTGCCTCCAGCTCCCTGTCTAGCACGCCGAGGACGGGGCTGTCTGTTGCAAATAGGGTTGCTTTGTCGCGTGCGCACGCGCATAGACAGGACTTTTATGTGGGGAGGAGGCGCGTCAGCTGACCGGCCGGTCGGCTGACGTCAGAGGAGACACTTGCCGCTCCTCATTGGCTGATAGGAGGGGGCGTGCCTGATGGGTCTCCTCTGCTTCAAAAGCCTAGCTGATTCACTCGCAACTTGTCTGCAGTTGCGAACACTTCGTGTTAGCCCTCAGACCCTTAGATAGTTCCGGTGTGCTTTGATCCGGGAGGAAACCGAGGATTTCACACAAGATAGGAATTGTTTGATAGCTTTAATCATTATACTACTGTGTATTATTTGTGCATGACTCTGGCTTGTTCTGACTATTCTTCTGCTCAGCGATTCTGTACCTTTGCCTATCTGATCTTGCTGCTGACTCTGCTTGTTTATAACTTTCAGTCTCTGCCTTCCGATTTTGTACTGCATCTGTCTGTCTGTTGCCAAACTCGATCTGTCTGACCTCTCTACTCTCACCAGAGTGCCCTTGACTCTAGTGAGGGGCACTGTACTGTTAGTACCCACCAGCTCCTCTGGTGAGGTATTGTTAAACCTATCAGTACTACTGTTGCACCAAATCACTATATATTGTTGTCACTACAGCTTCTGATATACCAGCATTATAGGTGATTCTGCAGAGCACCATATAATCAGGTATACATCTGCATTATAGGTGATACTGCAGATCACCTATAATCAGAATTCTGTTATTTGCTGACACAAATCGTTACACTATCACAAGCTGGTTAGCAGCCATGTCTTTTGTTTTGTAAACACTGCCTAAAACTGGCAATTACAAGCCAGGATTGCAGCAGGGAGTGGCAGAAACAGCACAGAGGGGCCCTGGAGAACATAATGAATAGAATGGTATGCTTTTTATTGTAAGAATTTTAGAGTACAGATTCTCTTTAAATTAGCAACACGGTCTGTGAAGGAAATGTATACAATATCAATAAATCATCAGAATGTTCTGTTAATAGTTTACCTGCCATGTCAATGGCAAACGGTCTGTCTGCTCTCCATCCTGTGTACCATCCAACCACTTTCCCGTTTTCAACAACTGGCCGCTCGTAACGTCGTCCTCCAACCAGACCCACCGGCCAAACTGAAACCTTCTGAGTTGTGCGCATCTGTTTAAATATAGAAAGGGATGAGTGAGTAATGTATTTAGTGCTTTGCAATAAAAAAAAGATGATTTTTTTGTTGCAAACAATTGCAGATTTCAGTACAATGTATAGGTACAAGTTACAAGTCTGTAAACTTAATAAAGTCTAAAATAGTTATTTCACTTTAGTACAAAAAACTTTGTGACATACAGGATCTTCTCAAAAAATGAGCATATTGTGATAAAGTTCATTATTTTCTGTAATGTACTGATAAACTTTAGACTTTCATATATTTTAGATTCATTACACACAACTGAAGTAGTTCAAAGCCTTTTATTGTTATAATATTGATGATTTTGGCATACAGATCATGAAAACCCAAAATTCCTATCTCAAAAAATTAGCATATCATGAAAAGGTTCTCTAAACGAGCTATTAACCTAATCATCTGAATCAACTAATTAACTCTAAACACCTGCAAAAGATTCCTGAGGCTTTTAAAACTCCCAGCCTGGTTCATTACTCAAAACTGCAATCATGGGTAAGACTGCCGACCTGACTGCTGTCCAGAAGGCCATCATTGACACCCTCAAGCAAGAGGGTAAGACACAGAAAGAAATTTCTGAACAAATAGGCTGTTCCCAGAGTGCTGTATCAAGGCACCTCAGTGGGAAGTCTGTGGGAAGGAAAAAGTGTGGCAGAAAATGGGCTACAGGTGCCACATTCCCCAGATCAAGCCACTTTTGAACCAGAAACAGCGGCAGAAGCGCCTGACCTGGGCTACAGAGAAGTAGCACTGGACTGTTGCTCAGTGGTCCAAAGTACTTTTTTCGGATGAAAGCAACATTTGCACGTCATTCGGTAATCAAGATGCCAGAGTCTGGAGGAAGACTGGGGAGAGGGAAATGCCAAAATGCCTGAAGTCCAGTGTCAAGTACAGGTCAAGCGCTTCTGCCGCTGTTTCTGGTTCAAAAGTGGCTTTACCTGGGGAATGCGGCCCCTATAGCCCATTTCCTGTACATGCCTGTACACGATGGCTCTGGATGTTTCTACTCCAGACTCAGTCCATTGCTTCCACAGGTCCCCCAAGGGCTGGAATCGGTCCATCTCTCCAATCTTCCTCAGGGTCCGGTCACCTCTTCTCGTTGTGCAGCGTTTTCTGCCACACTTTTTCCTTCCCACAGACTTCCCACTGAGGTGCCTTGATACAGCACTCTGGGAACAGTCTATTCATTCAGAAATTTCTTTCTGTGTCTTACCCTCTTGCTTGAGGGTGTCAATGATGGCCTTCTGGACAACAGTCAGGTCGGCAGTCTTACCCATGATTGCGGTTTTGAGTAATGAACCAGGCTGGGAGTTTTTAAAAGCCTCAGGAATCTTTTGCAGGTGTTTAGAGTTAATTAGTTGATTCAGGTGATTAGATTAATAGCTCGTTTAGAGAACCTTTTCATGATATGCTAATTTTTTGAGATAGGAATTTTGGGTTTTCATGAGCTGTATGCCAAAATCATCAATATTAAAACAATAAAAGGCTTTGAACTACTTCAGTTGTGTGTAATGAATCTAAAATATATGAAAGTCTAAAGTTTATTAGTACATTACAGAAAATAATGAACTTTATCACGGTATGCTAATTTTTTGAGAAGATCCTGTATGTCATAACCATCAGTTCATTTCCAGTGAACATGCTAATTAAATGTTCAATCAACCTCGCCCCAATGCCCGAGGTATCGGGGAGTGCTGGATTGTATCATTTAATTGCAGAGTTTATGTACAAACACAAACTGCTACAATTGTAGCAAATTAAAAAACTTTATGTAGCTGATTCAATTTATTTTTTCTCGTAAGTTTTCTCCTAGGTATATTTTCACAACATGTCTTTTACGCAACCAGCAAGCAAGAAAATACTCCGAATAATTCTTCAGTACTTTTTCCCCTACTTTTTGGTAATTTTCCACTAAAGAATGCTGAAAAATTATTTTAAACAGAAGATGAAAAATTATCTCCTAGGAGAAAACTTAGGGAAAAAAGTAAATTGTGTATGACTTGACCTGACAATAAATAGCAGGCCACGATGCTCCCTTCCTCAATCCACAGCCAATCACACTGAGGAAGCCCACATGGAGAGGGCATAATGTATGTGGGCGTGGCCTAAAACTCTGGTGTGGACAATGCTGTTTACCCTTGCAATCCACACTAATCTGCCTTGGATCTAATATCTGGGTGGCCACTGGCCAGACCAGCTTTCAATCTCACCCACGGACATTCAAGCTTCTGTTGTTCTGTACCACGGGATGCTGCGGAGCAACAGCGCAGGAGACACAGATGAGAAAGGGGCCTGCAATACAGATGTAAGGTAGTGAGTGATGCAGTTACAGCAGCAAGGCTGATACAAATCATAGATTCAAGTGTCCTTGACAGTGTGGAAATTAGGCTGCGCTGACAGCCGTCTGCTTGGACTCTAAGGAAAAGTTTTGGGGTTTGTTGTGCCCTGCCAATCTGGACTGTAAGTACTTTTGGAGGCAACAAACAGTCCAATACATCAGTCACCAGACCAAGTGGCAACCTAAGTGTTGAGACACAGAACAAACACTTTACTCTAAACATAAGCCTAGCATAGACTGTATGAGGAGCGCTCCATCCATGAAGCCAAGTATTTTTAACGGGGAGGGGGCATAATTTCTAGGTATGCTAAAACGTCATGTGCTAAATAAAGTTTCTGAATTTGCTACAGTAGTACAGCAGTAGGTTGTGTTTGTACATAGATTTGTTACACACACAAGCCTTTTTGCAAAATAATGCCATGTACTATTATACTTAAAATTTAATCTGCAGCTGCTATAACTTTTTTTTTTTTTTTTTTAGCACTCTTGCTGGAAACCATGGATGGCAATAGTACTTAGCTTGTTATTAAAGATACTCAGAATGTTCCACTTTTTGTTTGTTTCCGTGGTCCATATGTATAAAGTATGAGCAAAGCAGAGTAAAACTTTTTGAATCTCTTAACACTATTCCTATTCTACTTTCCTGCAATGACATATTCCTTCTGTGCAGAATAGGACCCAACACATTCTTAGGGATTGTAGATATGCATAACACAGGTGCAATCATTCCAGTTTCACTAATAGTGGACACAGTCATGCAAATCAGCTTTCATGATGAAACATGTGGAGGTATTGAGGAATCGCCTGTGAAAAAAACAGGCTAATGGGGGCTATGCTTGTGTGATGTAAAAATACTTGAACTACTGAGAAAATGTCCAACTTCTCATAGCAGGAGATGTTAAATGCCGCATCTTCACATGGCGACCATACTTCTATATTCATTCTCAGCTTCAAATATGTTTTCAAATATGATAGATTTGTCTATATACATAAGTACTGACCTATTATGGCCGCTGTTAGCAATTTAAAAAAAGTCATTTGGGAAGAGAGGTATTATATACATAGTCTTACAGATCAGGATTGCCTACCACAAGCCAATTGGCAAAAACAGAGCTGGGAAATGTTAGTGAGTGTCTTGTTCAATAATAAAGGTCCTACTTATACAGGATGGACTAGATGAAGGTACACTAGAGTCCCGTTTATCTGCACAGGCGGGTATTGATTGATGCTGGATATGTGTTTTTCAAGCAACCGGCATTAAAATTAACACGAACAACCCCTCATGACCGACAGAGTGGTACGCAGCAGTGACAGTCACTAACAAATCATGCGTACGAGATGAATGGGCGCCGGGAGACTTGGGCGCAGGAAACAGCCGGTATATGGCTGATCCTGCTGCCGCACAAGTCCCGGCCGTGTTAATTACTATTCCCCCTCCAAGCCGCCATGGATAGTGAATTATAGTGTTTTATGATGAATGATGAATTATAGTGTTTTAAATGCAACTTCAGCTCCGCGTTGTGACGGCGCCGAAGTTGCACTCTGTGCGCTGCTATAGCCGTAATTCCTATTACAGCCTATGGTGGCGCCGGCTGCACCCAAATCTCCTGCGCTGTTCGCAAATCACGGCGTGAAACTAAACGAGGATGACGCAAAGACGCGGGGAGCTACTGGAGTGAATACGACCGGCTTTTGGATTTGTAAGTAGCTACTGCTGCGCACAACTCTGCAAATATAGGAAGGAACATTCTCCCCCACCAGGCATGCCAGTTAGTTGAGACTGCCGGATGGTTGATCTCCAGCTAACCGGGACTTTACTGTAATGGTTTTAGCTAGTAATTATATGTACAGTATGTGTCTATGTAATGCAGCTAATATTTTAAGGATAGGTTTGCTTTTGCACATTAGCAGTTCACTCTAACCTTTTTCTTTTTTTCTTCTTCCTAATATTAACGCTAACAAAAGTATTTCCTCTTCAATGTACAGAAAAAGCTCTCCGCTAGAATTGTGAGAGCTGACATGAAAGCAGAGTAGCCACATGAAACACATCTTGGAGTGTTTATTCATCTTTCACTGATAGGATTTCCAGGAACATTTGAGAATGATGGCCTCTTTTGTACATACTTTTATGTATTTGGCTTCAGAGAAAAATATGAGCAGCAGATCAATAAAATTCAATCAATATAGGTACAAGTAAATACTATACACAATAAAAACATATTTCACTCAGTTGCTTTATTATGCTGTATAGCTTTACACATCCATTATTGTGTCAAAGCTTCAGCAGCATTGCTGATGGCAAATGGCAAGAGATGATATTGCTCAGCATCGACGTCCTATTTCATCACCAATGTTATTTGGTAGGGCAGGTGGTAGATACGTGGCTAGAATGCTCACCTTCAGCACCAGAGTTTTAGGTATGAATCCCAATCAGGACCTTATCTGCATGAGGTTTGTGTATTCTCCCTATGTTTCTCTGACTTCCCTCCAGGTACTTCCCACATTCCAAAAACATACTGGTAAGTTAATTAGTTTTATGCAATGGGCCTTAGGATGTGTACGGGCTGTTTTAGTGCCTCTGCACCCACCTCCGCTCTCACATTGGTGGCATGATTCAAGCACCAGGAAAATGATTCCATAATCCAGGTCTGTGTGGATTTAAGGCAAGTATAGTAAGTCCCGGTGTTAGTTGGGGAGTAGAAATGCAGACATCAAATGTTAATTTAGGTAATACTGCTAATGACTAACTGTACAGTTAGTAATTCAAGTGGCTGGATTTTGTAATGATTAAAGGGAAGGTTCAAGCAAAAAAAAAAAATGAGATTCACTTACCTGGGGCTTCTACCAGCCCCATGTAGCCATCCTGTGCCCTTGTAGTCACTCACTGCTGCTCCAGTCCCCCGCTGGCAGCTTTCTGACCTCGGAGGTCAGGGCCACATTGCATACATTTTTACGCATTCCAGCTAGTGCAGGAACAAAAATGTACGCGTTTCACCACTAACGCGTAAAAATTTATGTGTTAATGTTCCTGCACTAGCGGGAATGTGTAAAAATGTACGCAATTTGGCCCTGACCTCCGAGGTCAGAAAGCTGCCAGCGGGGGACTGGAGCAGCAGTGAGTGACTACGAGGGCACAGGATGGCTGCATGGGGCTGGTAGAAGCCCCAGGTAAGTGAATCTCATTTTTTTTTTTTTGCTTGGACCTTCCCTTTAAGAGCACTGGGCAAGACCTCATAACACTGTTACTGCCCATTGAGTGCAAGGCTGCCTTGCAAGCGCTTTGAGGCTGATGGGAGAAAAGCGCTTTGCAAATACTGGAATTATTATTATTAGTATCATTACCTGTATCAACGTTTGATGTGAATGTAATGCCTTCAGTTCAGAATTTGAAAGTAAGGTACGACCTCTGAATTTAAAAGACAATGTTTTACTTTTACCTTACTTTGCATCTTAAAACGTTTTTTTCTTTTTAGTCATTATTTGTCCTACATCTTTTCCAGGAAATCAACATTGTCTGGTTGCCCACAAGGAAACAATAAAATGAATAATTTAGTAGCTGGTGAAGAAAATATTCTGTACCAGTGGTGTCCCAAATAGAGCTAAACAGCTTTACAGTAATGGTACAGCCCAGGAGGCTCATCTGCTTCTGGCAATGTTCAGTGCAAGTTGAGTAGAAGCCAAAATGTAAAAGTAAAAACACACCAAGTTTATCTGCGTACTATTCTGTTGTATTATTATTATAATAATCATATAATTAAAATATACAGTTGATTAACGATTACTGATCATAAGTACTGTCCCCAGACATGAAGCTGAAATGGCCTAATACCTGCTGCTTTTTGGATTACCTACACACTGCTGAGTTTATACTGTCCAGAGCATATGTGAGCTGGTAAGGATACAGTGGGCTTCTCATCAGTTGTGGTGAGAGAGCATTTATATAGTGGCTATGTTTTCATGGTGGATGAGCTCAGCCACTGTCTGTGAATGCAGATACAGCAGGTACAATCTGCCCAACACTAGTAACAGCTCTGAGATATTTAAAAATATCACTCCCTATAACAGAGACTCTCGTATATATTTCAGAATGCTGAGCAGCATAAAAGTCCTTCCAAAATTAAAAGTTAATTTACTCCTGCATTCCCAGTCTGCCTGTATAAATGAGAAAGAAAATGGAAAGGCATTCGGGAATCAGTGTATTATGCAAATAGATGGATGAAAATAGAGCAAAAATAAGATTATACTCACACGCCTTAGGTTGCCAATGTAAGAGACAACCTCTAATAATGCTTTGGGAGTAAATATATTTCTGACCACCACCCCTACTGTTTGCAGTCAGTGATGTTGTTCTATCTCTTGATGCTATATTCTGTCTTTTTTAGACCCACTGTAATGGCCTAGAACCCAGGGATAGGGTGTGTAGACCATAGAAAAGGGGTGTGAGCTAATACTGTGTGGGTAACAAGAGGCACCCAAAGCATAAAATAGTTAATAGAATAAAATAGTCACAAGGGAACTAATGAGATAATCAATTGTTTGTATAGTACAGCTAAGAAACAGAATAACAGTTGCAAAGAAAAAAGTCTTATGTTGCTTTCTAGTACAGGAAGAGTTAATAAACTTCAGTTGTTTCTATGCAAAACAACTTCTCCGAGCTCTTCGACCCAATGGGTCAAATACAGTCCTGTTTTTTGAAGCATTTAAACAACCAAGAAACAGTGAGAGACAGCTTGATATAAGGTTTTACTGTAGGAACGTTCAAAGGGTCATTATTTTTGCTTTGTTTTATAGCTTAAAAGATAGTGTGGTTTCTAAACTGCAAATATGACATGATGCAAATTATTAAAAAAAAAAGCTATATAACTGAAAATAAAAATATGAGACTCTTTTCTTTGTCGCTAATGTTCTATTCATAATCTCTACTACACATTCAATTCATTATAGCAAAGGAAGCAAAAGACAGGAGGAGCGCTCCGTAGTGTGATACCGTTTAATAAAATGAAAACTGCGCAATAAAAGATACACTTACTAGATGTGTATGAACAGTAGGCATTTAAAATGGGCATATAGCCCAGAATAAAAAGGACATCCCCTCTTGGAAGCGAAACCTGAAGCTGCAGTGGCCAGCGGCAGCAAGGATCCAGATGGTAAATGGATGACAGGTGTCCCTTCGGGGTGACTGTGTGCAGGTTACGTCAAGACGCGTTTCGGCGTGTCCACGCCTTCGTCAGTTAACGTACCTGCATGCACACTATGCTCCTATTTATAACAGCAGTCAAGGGAATGGCTTCCCAGAGCAAATTGAGGTTAACGAGGGTGAGAGGGTAGGGGGCGGGGTTGCAAAGTACTGCAAACAAAAACCCTATATTTGCCAGCCTCCTGACGGAAGCTCAACTCTAAATCACCAGGGCATAAAGCCCTGACGGCAAATAACTGATTGATTCAACCGCAACAGTATGAAGTGTTGCAAAAAAAAACAAAAAAAACGGTGGCCCCAGCATCCCTGTAGAGGCAACGGGGGCGGGTCAACAGCACTGATGGCAGTGGGTTGCAAAGTGCAGCAAACAAAAACCCTATATTTTCCAGCCTCCTGACGGAAGCTCAACTCTAAATCACCAGGGCATAAAGCCCTGACGGCAAATAACTGATTGATTCAACTGCAACAGTATGAAGTGTTGCAAGGAAAAAAAAAAAAAAAAAAAACGGTGGCCCCAGCATCCCTGTAGATGGGGAAAGCTGGAGCTGGAAACCTCGGCTTCCCTGATGGCATGTTGACTCTCCAGGTGTGCTGGAGGGGAGGAAGGCGAGGGACATGACTGGTGGCCCCCAAGTGCAGGAATATTTACCTCACGGGCAGGGGCGTGGTCAGTAGCGCAAGTGGCAACAGAGGGCGTGGCCAGCGGTGCACACATATGGTAGCCTTGGCCTTCCAATAGAGACAAGGGAGGGGGGTGTGGCCGACAATTCTTTCCTACACAAAGAGAGCTGCCACCATCCAAGGTGGATCAACAACATCCCAAGGAGCCAGTTCTGCCGTCTCCGCAGAAACTGCTCCATCAAGGAAGACTATGACAAACAGGGGGCATACCTAACAAAAAAATTCCTGGACAAAGGCTATGACACAACTAATATAGAGAAGGCTAGATCAGAATACAGAGACAAGAAAACCCCCAAAAGGAAAGGAACAGAAGGTGAAAGAACCCCTACTAAAGGACCGCAGTTTGTAACCACGTTTAACAACAGAGCAGGCAATATCAATCACATCATTCGCACGAATTGGCCCCTCTTGCGTGACCCTGTTCTTAGCCGTCATCTACCCACAAAACCAAACACCATTTTCCGGAGGGCGAAATCCCTCAAGAACAAGATAGCAAAAAGTAATATCGGCTCCAAAGATCAAAGAGACTCTCGTCCAAACGCATTTGGGCTAACTGGAAATTTTCGTTGTGGAAAAGCCAGGTGCAAATGTTGCCCCTTCATACAACATCGCCAGAAGCTTGTACAGACAGACCAGCACACCATCCAGGTGAAACAATTTATAAACTGTGGCACTCCGTATGTAGTGTATCTACTATCTTGTGATTGCCCAAAATACTATATCGGCCGCACCACACGCCCACTACGGGAACGTTTTGGGGAACACAGACGAGGAATCGAGGATGGACTGCAGACTCATAGTGTCCCTCGGCACTTCCTTGAGAACCATGACCAGTCCACTGACCACCTAACAATCATGGGTCTGGAGGCCATTTCATCTGGACTACCCATGGGCCTAAGATACAGGAAACTGTGCGAAAAAGAAGCATACTGGATCTTCAGACTGAACACCTTGTGTCCAGCAGGGTTGAACGAGGAGGTAGAAACAGCCAACTTTATATGATTCCCTCCAGGTGCAGCACGACTTGCCATGCACCACCACTTTGGTCCACCTCCAACCGGGTTCCCATTGATCTAGTTCCCAATTCTCATGCCATCCCAAATCTTGCCTCTCCCCCCCCCCCCCCCCCCTCCGCACTTTGCAGCTGGTGGGAAATATGGCCTTATGTAGATGGACACAGGCACAGATATTGCAGACACTGGTGTATACATACACAGATGCCTGCATGTCCGATGTAAAACACTGTATACGCTGTCATGTGTCTTCAGATCAACGAACCACAGAACGTTAATTGTAATGTTGTGTTTATTAGTTCTCAAATGCCTTTCTTGTGTGCTCATACACTTTTTTGTTTATTGTTTTTGTTTATACTTTCATTTATATTGGTCCTTCGCTTATATATATATATATATATATATATATATATCTTGTATATATGTTTTTCATGTACTGTTTATTGCATTGTACATAAGACTCATTGTTGTTGCGGTGGCCAGCGTTTTCTATACAGTCTTGCTGCTGGGTTTCATGTGCAGCACTCTCAGTGCTGCCCAAAATTGCATTTATGACATCCAGCGCCACAGCCCCCCGGGCAGGGCTCTGCATCTCTCCCCTTTCAGCCCATACAGAATATACCCATGCCAACAGAGATGCTGAGGCATGTACTTGTATACACAGGCGCCGCTGGCCACGCCCCCGCTGTCATTTGGGTTGTCGGCCACACCCCCCTCCCTTGTCTCTATTGGAAGGCCAAGGCTACCATATGTGTGCACCGCTGGCCACGCCCTCTGTTGCCACTTGCGCTACTGACCACGCCCCTGCCCGTGAGGTAAATATTCCTGCACTTGGGGGCCACCAGTCTTGTCCCTCGCCTTCCTCCCCTCCAGCACACCTGGAGAGTCAACATGCCATCAGGGAAGCCGAGGTTTCCAGCTCCAGCTTTCCCCATCTACAGGGATGCTGGGGCCACCGTTTTTTTTTTTGTTTTTTTTTTTTTCCTTGCAACACTTCATACTGTTGCAGTTGAATCAATCAGTTATTTGCCGTCAGGGCTTTATGCCCTGGTGATTTAGAGTTGAGCTTCCGTCAGGAGGCTGGAAAATATAGGGTTTTTGTTTGCTGCACTTTGCAACCCACTGCCATCAGTGCTGTTGACCCACCCCCGTTGCCTCTACAGGGATGCTGGGGCCACCGTTTTTTTTTTGTTTTTTTTTGTTTTGCAACACTTCATACTGTTGCGGTTGAATCAATCAGTTATTTGCCGTCAGGGCTTTATGCCCTGGTGATTTAGAGTTGAGCTTCCGTCAGGAGGCTGGAAAATATAGGGTTTTTGTTTGCAGTACTTTGCAACCCCGCCCCCTACCCTCTCACCCTCGTTAACCTCAATTTGCTCTGGGAAGCCATTCCCTTGACTCCTGTTATAAATAGGAGCATAGTGTGCATGCAGGTACGTTAACTGACGAAGGCGTGGACACGCCGAAACGCGTCTTGACGTAACCTGCACACAGTCACCCCGAAGGGACACCTGTCATCCATTTACCATCTGGATCCTTGCTGCCGCTGGCCACTGCAGCTTCAGGTTTCGCTTCCAAGAGGGGATGTCCTTTTTATTCTGGGCTATATGCCAATTTTAAATGCCTACTGTTCATACACATCTAGTAAGTGTATCTTTTATTGCGCAGTTTTCATTTTATTAAACGGTATCACACTACGGAGCGCTCCTCCTGTCTTTTGCTTCCTTTTCCAGTAGTCCGCTCACAGCCGAGTGTTTGAGGAGCTGCCAGTGTGTGATCAGTCTGCAGTCCACTTTGACCTCTCACCTGCGTTAGCGCAAGATTGCACATCTTTTAATTCATTATAGCATAAGGTTTTTTTTTCTTCAGCTTCAGGTTTACTTTAAAGGACTTACTCTGTGAAGTCACAAATCTATTTTTTTATCGCCTGGGCCCAGATGACGTGGATGCGTGGGCACAAATACACGTACAGGCGCAGAAGACCCAACCTGCCGGCAGGGTTGCGATCTTCATGGGCGGCCAGTTGGACAACCTGGAGGACTGGGGCTGCAGTGAGGGACTCAGATGGCTACTTTGGGCTGGAAGAAGCCCCAGGTGAGTAAAAAAATAGATTTGTGACTTCACATTGGAAGTCCTTTAAGGACCTTAGACATGTTTTGCTGGATTCATCATGCTTCTTCAGATCAAATTCTCTTAGACCACAGTAATAAGAAAAAGTGCCGATGTAAAAATATTTTACTCACACTATAAATAAACCAACACTTTTTTGTCAAGAGAGTTTGGGGTTGATTCACAAGACTTCCCTGGGGCCATTAACACCTGTTTTAACTCCCTTTTTAAAGATTTTGCCTCTTTTGCTTAATCTTTATTCAAGTAGATTCTACAGCATGAGTAAAGTTTTGCATTTGGGGGGCAGTGACGGATGCGATGGACTGGACTGATTCCCGAGAGATTTCATGCTAAAATCGATTGGGAATCGGCATGCAGTGTATGAGCAGCCAACAGATCTCTCTCTAATCAGATTCAATCAGAGAGAGATTTGTCTCTTTGTTGAATCTGCCCGTATATCGTTAGATGTATAGGTACCTTAAATAGATGAGGTGCTGACTCCCCAATGAGATATCTATACTTCTCAATCAAGTGAAGCAGAACATTCTTATGATCTGTGGCATTTTATGAAGCATTTTTGTCAGTGCTGTATTTACTAGCTAATCAAATATAAGTGCAGGTCATCACGTGTTGCCGAGTAGACTGCCAGAAATGACCTATGGCTGTGATGTATCACTTGGGGATGGCTTGGAATTCCTTGACTTCATGCATTGCTTGTAGATGAACTCACAGCAGATTGATGACTAGATCAGACTCTTGCATGCATTAGTGACCTGGAAAGTGACTACAAACTAGTAAATAAGGTAAAGGCTCTTAAACTTTCAAATGCAAAGTACAGATTAAATTGACTGCACTGAATATCTACAAATGTGATTTTCATGTTATAAGTGCACCCGACCTTCAACCACTTGCTCCCTATCTACTGTTTGTGTCACCATACTAGGCCAGTTTGCTGAGGTAGCATATAAATCTTTAAGTATGTTTTGAGTTGTGAAAAAAAACGTGTGTACTTTAAGATAGAACGTACAAAGTCTGTCTGATAATGTTGTGACATTTGTATGTGGTACAGTTCAGGTCAGAGCTCTAACCACTTAGTCAACTTCTTCAAGTACTTGAAGGAACTCCAGTGGAAAATAATGTAAAAAAAAGTGCTTCACTTTTACAATAATTATGTATAAATGATTAAGTCAGTGTTTGCCCATTGTAAAATCTTTCCTCTCCCTGATTTACATTCTGACATCACATGGGGCTTGATTCACAAAAGAGTGCTAACTGTTAGCATGGCCGTTTTCACGCGAATTTTCGCATTGCGCGCGCTCGTGAATTTTCGCGCTAAACTATATCGATTTCACGGTAAAATTCGTGTTTTCGCACGAAAACGTTATCGTTTTGTGCGAAAATTCGCGATCGCGCGCAATGCGAAAATTCACGTGAAAACGGCCGTGCTAACAGTTAGCACTCTTTTGTGAATCAAGCCCATGGTGACATTTTTACTGCTGGCAGGTGATGTCAGTGGAAACAGCTATTTCCCAGAATGCAAAGAGGTTCGCAGACAGGAAACTGCCAGGACCATGGTCCTCATAGTTTCCTGTGGGAGGGGTTTCACCACAATATCAGCCATAAATAGCCCCTTGATGATCTGTTTGTGAAAAGGAATAGATTTCTCATGGTAAAGGGGGTATCAGCTACTGATTGGGATGAAGTTCAATTCTTGGTCATTGTTTCTCTTTAAAGGACTCACAAAGCCAAAAAAAAGAAATGTAGTTTTACTTACCTGGGGCTTCTTCCAGCCCCTAAGAGTCATGTGGGTCTTTTGACCCCCGATGCGTCAGTGCCCTCTGCGCAAGCAAGCATCGGAAGCATACTGCACCGGCACAATTTGCTCCTGGTGACGTGAGCATGCTCCTGCGTGGGGCGGGCACACACCTGTGCAGCACAGAAGGCGCCGACCCATCAGGGGTTGGTGATCCTTACAGGCTACCAGCGGGACCCAAATGACTTCTAGGGGCTGGAAGAAGCTCCAGGTAGTTAAAACTGCATTTCTTTTTTGGCCTTGTGAATCCTTTAATCAGGTACCTCTATGGCTGTATCATCTGTGGTGGTTTAATTAAGTACAATCAACATTTTTAATCAGATTGAATAAGATATCATTTGGGATAAAAGGAAAACGTATTGTCATTTCTGCTTAGATTAAGTAGTATGCCCGTGCAATCATATTTATTTTGTGATTTAAAATTCATATGTCAATAGATTCATTTTCTTTCATAGTGTGCAGCAATCAGTTGATTGCTTTGTCGAATCATTTTAAAGAGTTGTTACATTGATGGAAGTAAAAATGATTTTTGGAAGTGTTACAAGGAAAGGCTAAATGGCCTTTTTCTGAATTAGGACCATTAGAGAGAAAAAAAAAATCATAACAAATGTTGTTCGTGTAAGAAAAGGTTGTTCTGGACCCAAGATGTCCATAATGTCAACTGCAATCAGTACAAACTGTACAAATAAGATGTGTATTCGCATTTGTCAAAATACCACTTAATTTGTTTGTGCTATTATTTATTAATACAGTTTCTCTGAAAAATTATTTTAATGTATTTAAGTTAATAAGTAAAAACTATATTCAAGCACTAGTTTATTGGAACCCAGTGTGGATCTTTTAACTCCATAGATTACAGTGGAGGGGAGGTAAAATGCATTAACATAATACTCATGTGTACTTCCATAAGCCAACAACATGCAAAGTAAATAAAACAGGTCAGCTATCTGACCAAGGTCTTTAACACCTTTAACACCTTCTATAAGCATCAGTTTATCAGTTTAGATATGGCAACCTAAGTGGCAGGTCCACAAATTGCTCACATTACATCCCCTACCTACCCTAAAAATCAACAAACCATCTTCTAAAACCTCCCTCATACTTGCCTATGGATTCAACTAGCCTCCCTCTAAGGGTACTGCCTAGCTCCTTCTCACATCACTCTTGTGACCTAACCGAGCATAGTTACAGGGCGAGTGATGACTGCTTTATGTCCCCTCCCAGAACACACTGCATGAGGCGAGGCAACTGGTGTGACGCAGTAAACACACTCTAGAAGACATTGGGTTGACCACTTGAAGCCTCTGCATGATGCCATTTTTGGAGCTTCAGTGGGGTGGTGCAGTAAAGGATGGGAGAGAGGGATAAGAAATAAGAGTGAGGGGATTATTTGTATTTAAAGGGACTCCAAGCAGTGCAGTAACTATGGAAAGGTGCATACCATTTTGAAGCTCTCTTTCTCCTCTTTCCATTGATATATAAAACGCCACCCTATGCCTTTTAGTTTTCGCTATTTTCGCGATCGAAATCGCGGCCGCCATCTTGGATTCCTTATTCAGCATTGTATTATGCAGGACAACACTTTCCCCAGTGTTGGCAGCTCCATTCAGTGCAATGCAATGAAATACAAGGAACCCAGGGGGATATAATTACAAACATCATGCCGGTAGGTGTGAGGATATAATTAGTTGTGGGCATGCTTAAAGGCATACCCACAGGCACTGCTCGGAGTCCCTTTAATAAGGAGGGAATCCTGAACGCATGAGCCAGAAGAAAAAAAAATCCTGGCCAACAACTACCAAACCTAAACTGGATGAAATGTATGAATGGTCCTTTGCCTCTCTAATGCACTGCTAAGTTAAACTGAACTAAATATTTCTAGAAATATGCCTTTAGTGTAATTTTTCTCTTAAGGAATTTGATTTGTAACTGTGGAAACTTTTTTAAAACGTTGTCTGAGAAGTATTGGCAATTATTTAGATGCACTTTACTGCATTTGATTAGAGCAAGGGACAATTTGTGTTTAATTTTTGAAAAGCTTATTCTTCACTCTATCAAATCAACTACCTATGTACCTATATGATGCATATGTGTTCAAAGTAGAAGATCAGCATACAGAAATGTAAAATCAATATTCCACAGAAGGTCATGTAGGATTTCCTGTTACAGACAGAAAGAAAGACCAATCAACTGGACATCATGGTTGTAGTAGTCAATGACCAGAAGACAGCAGTGGTGATAGATGCAGGTATGTCAAGTGACCGCAATATCAGGAATGGGGAGTACAAGGGGGTAAAGAAGTACCTGGTCCTGAAAGAGGAAATAGAGAGGTGGCTGTGGAAAGTAAAGAACAAGGTTCTCCAAGTGGTGGTAGAAGTGGCCCTCTATCCAGAAGTGTGTGTGTATGTGTGTGTGCATACAGGAAGATCATGACGGATTTAGTGGAGTTTTCTGTATCTTTGCTCAAATTTAGTCTGGACTTGGGGAGAAAGCTCCAGGATGTTTGTGCAGTTTAACAGCTCCTGTTATTCATAGGACTCTTTGGGATTCATGAGCTTTTGCAGGATGGTGTGCCTCACATGTCGTTTCCTTAAAGTCCAGGATAGGTGTTTGGAATGGGAGTAATTGGCAAACTTGGCTGAATTTTTATAAAGACCAGTAGAATGGGTGATGCGCAGCAGAGTGACTGCTGGTAGTTTGGGGTACGTTAGGCTTTTGAATGTTGATTCAAAAGTGACATGAATAACTCTGTGGTAGAGAAAGCATTTAGGTTGTAGAAAATAGACACAGTTGAGTAAAACTGATTGGTGCAGCACAGAAACTGTCACGTCACACAGACTGGTGAGAATCTACAGACTAGTGGCCCCAGGGATAACTTAGGCTAAAAAATACATTATATATACATAAACACTTTTTGTTGTTCTTTTTTTTACAGCAAATGAAACAATAACATCAGAATGTAATCTTGATAATGACAAAAGAACACCATGTGCCCCTGAAGTAATAAGGACTGAGCGCAGTCAGTCCTTATTACTTCAAAACCATTATGTTGCACAACTAATCTACAGAGATTTCAAACAACTTCAACTGGTTGGACCATATTTTATGGAATTTAGGAACACAGTTTTTATCACATATAGCTTTATATATTGCACAGTTTTAATAAATACATTAAATGCAGTGCCTTAATAAATGGGGGTCATCTTAAACCCCTTTTTTTAATTTGTTGTAGTACAATGTGATTGTCATGCAGGGCCTCTGTAGAATGAAGAGAATCTGCACTAGAATACTGATTTGAAATAAAAATCATTATTGCTATGTTATAATCTACGATCATCTGCATTTCTGTTAGAATGTACTAGTATATGTGAGGTAGCATGCAAATGTGATATTCCTGATCAGATACTTGGCTGAACTACTTGTCAGATCATTAATATAAGTAACATGAGGTCAGTCTCTCCTTGTTCCATTATCACTATATTGAAATAAATGACAGGGTGACAATAAGAGGTTAATCATGCAGTCAAGCCCTTACAAGTATTATATGAAGCCTGAGCGAGGAATGCCAAAAACAAAGTACTCCAGCACAAGAGGAAACAAGAATAAAGAACTACTGCATGTCATGAAAGAAAATCACTGCTGAGAGAAATGTTTATCTGTGCTGAACAGCTTTCCTAAGTGTTGTGCTCATCTTCTATCTATAAAGCCCTTTTTTAGGGCTTTACTTTTAAATAGTAAAAAAAGATGTGGTTTTAGTGCTGTCTCCACTGGTGTCAGACCTGTGTGCTCCACGATAGGCGGTATTTACATATCAGCTTTTAGCACCACCAACATTACACTCCGGGTACCACTGGTTGCCTATTACATGGCGGCCTATAGTGGACACCCACATTTACAGACAAATCTCATGACGTTTTTACCTGTTTCGCATTTCCTGCCCCTGGGTGCTCCATGGGGCTTAGTGACTTATAAAAAAAACTGGCAGTCTTGGGGGCAGCAGTGGCGTCCCTACCATGGGGCGGCCAGGAGCGCTCCGCTCCGGGTGTCAGCTCCAGGGGGGGTGTCATCAAGGCCTCCCCAGAAGCCTTGATGACACAGGAGGGGAAGCAGCGCTGAAGGAGGGGTGGCAGCGTCGGCGGGGAGGGGGAAAATACCCCCCCACATCTCCCTCACCTGGGTCCCCTCCTTCGGTGCTTCCCCTCCACGGGCGCCGGCAACGGGCACTGACAGGGCGGCTGATAGCCGCCCTCAGTTTACCCGAGCAGGGCTACGGGAAGATGGCCGCCGAAGCCTGCACTGGAGACAAAAATAGACGGCAAGATGGCCGCCGACGCCATCTTGCCGTCTATTTTTGTCTCCAGTGTGGGCTTCGGCGGCCATCTTCCCGTAGCCCTGCACTGATGACGCAGCAGGAGACGGCGCGGGACATTCAAGAGGAGCTGCGGAGGCTGCCTGGGACTCGGAAGAGAGGTTTCATCTGCAGGTAAGGTTTTTTTCTTTTACAGGTGCACCGGCCCGGCCACCCACCGCTGCTGCCCACCTACCCACCGCTGCTGCCCACCACCTACCCACCACTGCTGCCCACCACCTACCCACCACTGCTGCCCACCTACCCACCAGGCTACCCACCACTGCTGCCCACCTACCCACCACTGCTGCCCACCTACCCACCGCTGCTGCCCACCTACCCACCGCTGCTGCCCACCTACCCACCACTGCTGCCCACCACCTACCCACCACTGCTGCCCACCTACCCACCAGGCTACCCACCACTGCTGCCCACCTACCCACCACTGCTGCCCACCTACCACCACTGCTGCCCACCTACCCACCACTGCTGCCCACCTACCCACCAGGCTACCCACCACTGCTGCCCACCTACCCACCACTGCTGCCCACCTACCCACCGCTGCTGCCCACCTACCCACCACTGCTGCCCACCTACCCACCAGGCTACCCAGCAGGCTGCCCACCTACCCACCAGGCTACCCAGCAGGCTGGCCACCTACCCACCACTGCTGCCCCCTACCCACCATGCTACCCACCTACCCACCACTGCTGCCCACCTACCCAGCAGGCTACCCAGCAGGCTACCCACCACTGCTGCCCACCTACCCACCACTGCTGCCCCCCTACCCACCATGCTACCCACCTACCCACCACTGCTGCCTACCTACCCACCAGGCTACCCACCACTGCTGCCCACCTACCCACCACTGCTGCCCACCTACCCACCACTGCTGCCCACCTACCCACCAGGCTACCCAGCAGGCTGCCCACCTACCCACCAGGCTACCCACCACTGCTGCCCACCTACCCACCACTGCTGCCCACCTACCCACCACTGCTACCCAGCAGGCTGCCCACCTACCCACCAGGCTACCCAGCAGGCTGCCCACCTACCCACCACTGCTGCCCACCTACCCACCACTGCTACCCAGCAGGCTGCCCACCTACCCACCAGGCTACCCAGCAGGCTGGCCACCTACCCACCACTGCTGCCCCCCTACCCACCATGCTACCCACCTACCCACCACTGCTGCCCACCTACCCACCAGGCTACCCAGCAGGCTACCCACCACTGCTGCCCCCCTACCCACCACTGCTACCCAGCAGGCTGCCCACCTACCCACTAGGCAATCAGGCTGCTCACCCTTCACCACCTACCCACCAGGCTATCAGCTTGCCAACACTCAAATCTGCTACCGATATTGTGTATTTTGTGGTCAGATCTGCTACCGACATTGTGTATTTTGTGGTCAGTTTAACTACCGTCATTGTGTATTTTGTGGTCAGTTTAACTACCGTCATTATGTATTTTGTGGTCAGTTTAACTACCGTCGTGTATTTTGTGGTCAGTTTAACTACTGATATTGTGTATTTTGTGGTGAAATCTGGTGCTGACATTGTGTATGTTCTGGTCAAATCTACCGCAAGATTGAATGATTTTTTTCTGGTCGAATCTGCCGACATGATTGAATGTATTTTCTTGTGAAATCTGCTCACATAACGTGTAATGTCTGGTGAAATGTTCTCGCATTACGTGTATTTTATGTTGAAAGCTTCTGACATTTTGTGTATTTTCTGGAGAAAAGCTGCGCAATGATGTGAATTTTCTGGAGAAAGGTTGACTAAAACTTAGGTGCACTTTTAAATTAGCTCCGCCCCATCCGGTCATAGCCACGCCCATTTTTTCGCCGCGGCGCGCTTCGCGCGCCGCAGGTGGTGTACAGTGGGGGGGGGGGGGGGGGGGGGGGTGTCTTTCAATACCTAGCACCGGGTGTCAAATGCCCTAGGTACGCCACTGGGGGGCAGCAAACTAATTAGTGATTTTAATTTCCACTTCCAGACACAAGCCAAGCATGAATTTATTGTAGCTGATAAACTGTTGTTTTATCCTGCATTAATTATACTGGAAAATAATTCCTGGAGACGCATGCAATCTCAGTTCTGCTTCCTGTTTTATCCCCCACAGGAAGCAAAAGTAAGACATGATGATGGGATTATTACTCAGCCAATCAGAGACTTGCCAATTAATCACATAACTATACAGAGGCACCCTAAATATAAAATAGCATAAAACTGTTTTTAAAAAGTCAACCTTTCACTGGACATACATTTATTCAACAAAAAGAAAAGGCAGACAACGGTCCAGCAGGTGATTTCCTCAAAGGAAAGCCAATATGTGCCACTTTTTAATCAATATAGTTATTGTGATTCTGTATAGTTATTTGTATGTCACACTTCTACTGGAAGCTTGATGTTGGTAAAACACAACCTCTTGTTGTGCGACCAGTACCGAGGGGATTCCACAGCATACCCAACTAAGGACATGCGTTACCCATAGAGTTTACAGTGGCTGCATTTTGGGCAGCCAAGTTTTGTGAGTATGGCTTTCCCCTGTTATTTTCTCCCCATACCCACTCATTCATGTATTACACTGTATAGTGCTTTGGTTTGTCATGTTTTTGTTTCTCTGGAAAGCTCCTGGAACCACCAGTTTGTCTCTACAAAATCAACCAAATACTTCATATTAGTTGTTTTAAAAGTGATTTACCAGACGATATATACATCTGCTTAGTCGGTGATCTCAGTTTAAACTCCAGGGAGAGGTGAATGAAAGGTGTTAACTAGAAACAGATTGCTGGAACTTTAGCCTGGTACACTCTTTCAACTATGATTAGCCAATCACTGACCAATTTTACCATCTCCATGTTGGATGAAGTTTTACTTACAAAATCTGCTCATAGTTTTCAATATCTGCTGATCCTCATACTACTTGGAGGTGGTAAAATTGGTCGGTGATTGGCCAACTATAATTGAAAGTGTGTACCAGACTTTATTGACGTATCTCCATAATGGATGATTACTGAGATGCAAATAAATCTGAGTTGATACAGGATTATGCAAATTCATGCAGCTAGAAAATGGACAAAGGGAAATCTACCTTGGTCCATTTTATGCTGCATTTGTAAACAAAATATGTATAATCCTACATCAACTCTTGTTTACCATTCCTAATCTCCATTATAGAAACATACTCAGTAATAACCAGTGTGATCAGCGGGGAATACAGGAAATGGAAGAACATTTCTTCAAAGGCCATTCCATTATTGGATGGTTTCCAACAGGAAATGCTTTTTGAAATCACATTACAATACTTTGGAGACAGACTGTCCTAATTTCAAAGCAAATTAGAAATTGGTTCTAATAGCATAAACTGAAATCTATTTGTTGTCAATTTGCCCACAAATTTGTCCATACATAGGTTTTTTTAAATAAATCATCCATATTTATTTTGTCCATATACTTATTATATCTGCCTCTGTCCCAAACAAATACCCTGTTTCAAAATCATTTTCTCCACGTTACAATACTCTTAGTACTGGAAACAGCCATAATACATGGTTATGTCCTATCCAGTTCACCCTATACATGTGAGTAAAGAGGCTGGCTGTCGCCTTGGATAAGTACAGCAGCCACATAGCTCTTTACTTTGGCTGCAAAATAGAAGCAGTACAGTGTTGCACCATGTTAGCCATCATTAAAACCAAGAAGTTTCGAATCAGGATAATACTATTTATTGGCTAACTTAGAGGAAACAAAAAGTAAGCTTTCAGGTAAATACGCCTTCTTCAGACTTTGTTACTGTATATTAACAAGATGTTCAAGCACACAGCATCTAATGACATTTAAGTCTGCAAATGCAATGTTCTCCAAATATCCAGTGTATATAAGCTGTGTTTTAACATCTTGTGAATATACAGGAACAAAGTCTGAAGAAGGCTTATTAGCCAAAAGATTACTTTTTGTTTTCCTCCAAGCTAGCCAATAAATTTGTATCATCCTGATTCAAAACTTCTTGCTTTGGCTGTAAACAAAGGCATAGTTCTTATTCTTCTCCTGACAATGGTGTTATAACTACTGGAATGCAGCCATATTATGGGCCCAGGAGTATATATATTTGATTTTTTTTGCCTATTATGCTTACCTCTCTGCCTTATTATGTATGATGATGCCTATCAATACTGTACAGACTGTGCTATTCTGAAAGAGCCATATACCATTGTCTGTTAACATTTCACAATAAAAATATAAACTCTACAATGTATTGTGTGACATCTCCAAAATATAATATTTGGACAACAAAGTAGTAGAATTGTTGATAAATAAGTTTGCATTGTTGTGTTCTTTGTATGGACTAAAGCGTATGTAATAATTAGGGAATAATTAGGGAAGTTCAATGAGATGCAAATAATGACTTGATGTAGAATGATCAAATTATCTATGTAAAGTTATGCAGCTTGAAAATGGGCCAAGGGAATGAAGCTGAGGGGGATTTGATTGGTCCATTTTCAAACTGCAGACATTTGCATAATTCTGCATTAACATAGAATTGTTTGCTGTGTAGGATGACTAAGAGCATCAGAGCAATGCTTTCTATGGTGATTCACCCAACTGGAAAATCAGCACATACTTCATTATACCAACAGTACTATATACTGTATATATAAACAAAGAAACACTCATTTTCATCAAGAAGACCAACTGTATGTAAAGTGAAATGAACAGTATATGTGAACTCCAAAGCTACCCACTTGCACGCAAGATCTTTCTATAGTCCCCGTTTCACCTTCGGATAATATTATTACCACCGTGCCAGTATGATCACCTCACAGTAATGGGTTCTTCTTTTCAACAACTATAGCTACTATATAGCTTTTCTGACATACACAATCTTGGTTTTATTTCTGTAACGACACATAGGGATTTATTTCGGAAGCAAATATTATATATTAAACAAAAATATATGTACTGTAAAGCAAAATATGGAAAAGATGCAAAGAACAAAAAATGAACATGTAACAATATGACTATTAATCATGTGATTTTGAGAGTATTAATTGGCTGCTCTCCTGGAAGTTCTGGAACCTGCCTACAGTGCAGCAAAAGATACAATGGTGATAAAGCAGTAGGAGGAGCGATCAGTTGCAGTAACCGTTTCATTCAGTCTCGTGGAAGGCAGTGGCCCACACAGTACTGCAGCTGTTAATGAGGAACTTTCATCCAAAATACAGACCACTTCATGTGGTCATGGAGATAAATATAAGAGATAAATGTGTACAGAACGATGCTCAATGCTCGGCTGCTCACATGGCAGGCACTGAAAACCGGCCTGAAGAAGTGGGATTTATATCCCTGTGTCATCCCTGAGGTACGCCACCTACTTTTTCTCCCTTTATTGGATGTTTTATTACAACATTCTATTTATATGTGTACATATGGATTATTCCTAATTATGGTCTCTCCTGGAATCCCATATTTGGTTGAAAGGGTTACAAATCTAGGCTTGCAGATTAGCCTTTCATTGGGAATGATTGTTGATTTTTTTTTAAACTTTTAGATAGTAAGCCTCTGGCAGGGTGTTTCCATATCATGCCCCCTCTCCATCGGAAAGACCATTTGTAGACTAGATCAGACTCGATCTATTTTTACCATAGACATTAAATTATTGTTACAGAAGACATTTGCGTGATCTTGGGGTTTTTTTTGTTTTGTTTTTGATTTGAGCTTCTTGTTTGTCATGCCTTGTATGTTAACCCCATTTATCTATTGTGCAGTGCTGTATAATATGTTGGCCCTTTATAAATTTAATAAATAATGATAATATAACATGAGTAATGACCTTTTGACCTTTTCAACTCACTCTTTGCTCCTTCCCTGAGGTCAGAAATGCATCTCGCTCACATTCATGGCTTTAAAGAACTTTTAAGAGGTATCAGGGAGAAGATAATCAATGAATCAGCTGCAGTCAGATTCTGTGTGACTGGAGACACTAGGATTTCTGTCACTGGGTTATTGACCTTTACAAATATAGCAAATAAAGGGAAAGACAAGATGAGGTTAGCAATCTATGAACATGTTTATCCCATCATGCTATATGTAAGGTCACCATCAGACATATAGTGAGAAATTAGAAGAACTGACATTACTGACCTCATTTATGCAGCCAGTTTAGAGAGTATTAGTCAGAGTGAATCGGAACACTTAATTTGCATACACAAATTGGAAAATGTTAAACTGATATTCTACTATTGTTGCATTTTGATCTTTACATCACATGGCTAAGGATTTTTCTTACATTATTGTAAATGTGTTACTATTTTGCCAACACAGCCACAGGCATAGCTCACTTTTTTTGTTAGCATAGTGTTGGAGGTCAGTTTTATTATTGGTGGAGGTGGTTTCTCTTCTGTAGTTGAAATGCTATCTCTTCTGTGCAGATAATTACACATGCAAGAAGGAAAGAGTTACTGGGGAACTACTAGACTACTTGCCTCAGTCTTACCTTGTCAGGGTTTCCACGGTGGGTCTAGAGCTCCTGGGTGTGGCCATGAGCAGCTGGCTCAGCCCAATCAGTGCAGCGGTACCCCCAGCATTCCTGTAAACGTGCGTGCATAAGTACTGCTAATTCTATAGGACGGGTGCGCAGCCACACACCGAGGTTACACACTGTGGTGCCAGCGTTGACATCTGACAAATAATGGGATTTTTAAAGCAGCCAAGCAACCACTTGTCTGCCGTGGCAGCCTATTGGCTGCTGAGATGTGTGGGTTCATGCAGGGCCAGGCCGAGGCAGAAGCGAGAGAGGCTCCAACCTCAGGGCGCAGTATAGGAGGGGGCGCACAACTCATGCAGCTATCATTCCCCTATTGTGTTTGTAGCAAAGAGAAATAAGAAAAGGTCATACATGGCAGTGACTGCAAGCCAGATAACTAGAGATTAAGGTGTTTGGGGGGGGGGGGGAGACTTAGCTCAATAGCAATCAGTGTGTGAAGGCTAGGGTGGGATGGATGGAGGGGCGCACTTTTGTGTCTAAGCCTTGGGTGCTGGAGGACCTTGTCCCGGCTCTGGGTTAATGTGAATGGTCCATGCTGCCATAACTTTAATCCTTGGCTTCTGAACCTCAAAAGTTTGATGGCGTTTAGTTGCTCACTAAGCTGCTGGGTGCGATATTGATTGTCTTCCTGGTATGACCTTTGCTACCTTTGACCTACACTTAAATTGCCACCTGTCCTGACCTCTGGCCTCTTTTTGACTATGATTTATTTTGACTCCTTTTGATTATCTGTCTGGCAGTCTGTTTCTCCTTGTATGACCTTTGGCTTAGCTCTTGACCTTGATTTTTGCTGTCCCTCTGTTTCTCAGCGATCTGGTTTCTGTGCATGAGCCAGGACTGTTTGACTGTCTTTCTTGTCGAACTTCTGCCTAGCGAGTCTCCTGGTGGTACCTCTGTCTTAAGCCTATCAGTCTCTACACCTTGCACACTTAAAGGCCTAGGTGTAACCGAGTGCTGGGACAACATAGCTTGTCATCCCTTGACTGAGCAAGGACGCCCCACGTATGATTAAGACTGCGGAGAAGATTGGGGAATAGGGACTGATCATTAGACTGGGGATCCATCGGTCCCAGGGCCGGGCCAAGGTGAGAGAGGCTCCAGCCTCAGGGCGCAGAGTAGGAGGGGGTACACAACTCACTCAGCTATCATTCACTTATTGTGTTTGAAGCAGAGAGAAATAAGGAAAAGGGATACATGACAGAGATGAAGATGTTGGGGGAGTTAGGGGCTCTGGGGCACTTCTTTGTCTAATAGCAATCAGTGTGTGAAGGCTAGGGTGGGATGGATGGAGGGGCGCACTTTAGTGTCCCAGCCTTGTGTGCTGGAGGACCTTGTCCCGGTTCTGATCGGGCCTTACAGCACTAAGAAGTAAAGACTTAATGCTCTGAAAAAAAAATGCTGATTGCAAGCTGAAATTAAGGTACTTGTAAAATATTACATTTCTAAATGACTTGTGGACCACTGGTACCTGTCATATCAATTATAGCAAACGTGGGATTTCCCATTTAAGATAGACTAACCTTTCGTTAGTTGGTATAATGTACACCAGTTGGTATAATGTACACCAGTGCTACACAAACTAATTTGTAAATACAGGATTGTAAGGTAACGGAGGTTGTATTGTGCGTTACACTTATGATACAGTGAAGCACATAGTGCATGAAAAGTATGGTCCATGGTTAAAGTGCATATTGCCAGTACGGCACAGCATGCCTTGCATTATTCTGTCAGATTCTGCCTCACCGTACAGCTACACACCGATGTCAATGTACCATTAGAATATAGTCACGTTGCGTTTGCCACACGATTATATTGTCCACCGCAATGCAAAGGTGTCAGCGTGAAAGTGGCTGTACACAGGAGTCTGTAGTCAGCTTTGATTTCTCAAACATGGCAGATTATTCCAAAAATGCTTAAATGAAACCATGTCTGGACTATACAGCACTATTGTATGAATGACACATTCAAAATTCCCTTGGCTCACAGTCTGAGCGGTTTATCTGAAGACACACCCAGTTACCACCACCTTCTATTCAGGTGCTGAATCAGATGACCCATGTTGCACAGCAGCTGTCAGGAGCGGATGTCTATACCCACAAGAGACACTTTATCAAACAACCAAGAAGACTAGGGCAGGCATGTGGCTCACGCACAGACATTTCCACAGCTCTCTAATGGTCTGGAGGCTTAGAGCGCCTTCTAAATATCCACGTCTGGCAGCTGTAGTGAGCTTGGCAGTCAAATTGCTGAATCCATTTGGCACAATAACATGCAGATATGGAGAATTTATTTTCCCTGCAATTATAATCATCATATGCTATCTTCTCCTGTTCATAGGACAATTGCCTTCTGCATTTACACATGTTGAAGGGAATATACTTTCAGGCTGGCACAGGAGCTGATATGGCTCTGGTTATGGCTCTGTCTACTAATCTAATGCTGCTCTCCCTTGAGTTCCAGCTGACTGCACAATAAATGCTAACAAGGGATGAAAGACATTGCTGCACATCTGCCATTTACTGCTTTGTATTAAAAAAGTCAGTTTTTACTCTATCTGCAAGGTGGCATTATTTCACTGCATAATCCACCATTTGTATTTACATTTCTCCAGCCTACATCAATCTTGCTTTACGCCTTTCTAAAGTTACGATTCTGTTGTTCTTGGCTACAACAAATGAAAATTTTCAATTAAAAGGTCACATTGGATTTAAAATGCACATTCATTATCTGTGAACAGCGTAACGGCACCAGCTCAGGGATTTGCTGCGACTTGTGAGAACGTTACAGAAGTAATCCGAGGCTTCTTTTATTTCACATCGGACTCACTTGTGTATTACAACCGGCAGTATGATTGTTTTGTTATTATGTAAATGGGTAAATTTGCAGTGTTCCTGGGCTGCAGAGAGGGGGGGGGGTTCATAATCTTCTTGGTTTCTGAACACAAGATTGCCACCTCTTGCTTTTTAATGTAGAACCTCCATCTCTAGATCCCTGGTCTGTTTCATTTCTCCTTCCTGTGCATTATCTCTCACTTGTTGTTCAGTCAATCCATGCCCAGCCTCATCCTTTCTGTGTTATCTGCTCAATATCTTCCTCTGCAGTGTTCTTTGCCAAGAAGTGCCTGTGGCTGCACTCCGGTAAATAATGAGTTTAGCTCTTTCTTAAATAAAGGAGAAGATGTGGGCTTTGGGCTTTTTGCTGGAAATGTAACTTTAAGCGATGTTAATCCGTACATAGACATGCAATGACGTTCATCCTCTGTTTATGGCCACATCAGGCAACAAACCCATGCCTTTGAATATGACGTAAATGCTGCTAACAGCTAGCATTAGCAAAAGATACTGGCAGGTAATTAGATTTGTGAACACATCACTGTGTATGGGGTATAATTGTGGTAGAGACATCAGATTAGGAGTTCCTGTAAAGACAGCAGCGGATGTAAATGGTTCTGTGTACTCTGTAAAGCTCAGTATGATGTCAGCGCTACAGGAATACAGGAAATAAGTGCAGTGGGTGCTTGACTGCTTGTTAGATAGCAGATTTTATTTGGCGAGGCATGGTGCAAAGTTTTGTGAGTTGGCTGCTATTTACTGATTTATAGTTTGCAGATATAGACTTCAATGCACAACGGGCTGTTTCATTAAAAAAAATCAGGTTGATACCACATTAGAGGTATTTTAGACTTTTTATGTCAATTCATAAAGATTTTTACAGGTGCGGTAGAAGTTCGGTAATTTACTGAAAATTATGGCTTCAATTTACAAAGACCAGTTTGGTAATGTCGGTATAACAATAGTAAAAGGCATCCCCGGCATCCCTTTATATGTTCATGTTTGTTCTACTCCCTCTGAATAACGTTTATTAATCTTTTTTAACGTTTTATTTAATGGCCAGAGTTTAGATGAACTTCCAAGAAACATAAGACAGCCCATGCTTAGATGATTTCCCCACTAGCTTCTACTAGTTCTAGGATTAAGGATTGCCCTCACAGACACCTGGCTGCTGCTGTGGGCAGAGGAGCAGAAACCGCTCAAGGTGAGAGGTGGAGTGGAGGACGTTGGCTGTGATTGTGAAGGTGCAAGGGAGAAAGCAGCTGAAGAAGATGATGCACCCGAAGGAGGAAGAGGAGAAGGAGGGTGGCTTTGCTTCTGTGTGCTGCTTTTGCTCAGGTGGTCTTCCCATTGCAGTTTGTGCCTTTTCAGTATGTGCCTTCGTAAGGCTCCCTACGTGGGTTTTGGCCTTTCCACGGATCAATTTTTGGTGGCAGAGATTACAGATGGCATTGCTTTGATCTTTGGCATACACACTAAAAAATGTCAACACCGCTGAGCCACTCTGGGGTGTGGGCACTATGGTGGCATCAGCAGCTGAGATTGAAGGGCATGTTGGCTGGCTGTACATAGGTGGCGATACATGGCACCAGACACTGCGACCAGCTATTTCTGATGACGAGCTCCCCCTGCTTCTTTCAGCAACTCGTCTCCTCCTCCTCTCTGACTCCCCCTCTGAACTGTCCCCTTGGTCATCAGGTCTCGTAGGATCCCATGTGGCATCCATGGCAGTATCATCATCATAATCATCCTCCCCAGCTTTGCTTGTATCAGACACCTCCAAAACTGCACCAACAGCAGGTACTTCATCATCCTCCTCCTCACACCTTACATCCATAGTGTCGCCTAACTCAGACATATGAGGTGGTGTAACTTGCTTAGCGCCTTCATCTTGTTGTAACAATAATGGCTGTGAATCAGTGATTTCCCCACCAAATAACTCCTGCGAAGTCCCAGAGGACTTTTAACAGAGCGGTTCATTCACCATAAGTGAATATGTGAGTTTACCGATATTGCTGCTGTTTCAAATATGATCTCTGTACAGGAAGCTGTTCTTTAATTGAAAAACGAAAAAGATTAAAGTGACTTTTTTTCTGCCCGTATCTGGAAAGAGACATAGAGTAAGAAGATACTAACGGACGGTCAATTGAATACAATTATTTTTTTAAAGGACCCTAACAGAATCCTATATGTTTTAGATCCATCAGTGGTAGTAATTAGCTTAGGTGGGTGAAGAGGCCTCTCTGGAGTATGGATGTGTAATGAGAGAGTGTGTGCATAGCGAATGAATATATGCATTTAAATTTTAATAAACTGTGGAAGTTATCTAGTGTCAGTTATCTAGTGTCAGTGTTATATGATTTTTAACTCCTGCGAAGTGTCAAATGTAGCGGATGTGGTACTTGGAGTAGCGCTGGTGGATGCGGAAGATGAGGTGTTCTGTGTTAAATAGTCAACCACGTTCTGACAATCTTGGGAGTTGATGGGACTTGCCTTCTTCTGAGCACTGTACTTTGGGCCAGGGCCGCACGAAATCACGTCAGCACGACTTCGAAACAGATCTGCCGGGTGGTCTGCCTCTGGGTCTGCCCCTGCTTCTACCGGTTTTGTCCATATCGGGGGGATGAAGTGAAAGGTATGCAATGACTTGACTTATACAATGTGCAGTCACACAGGTGCAGTGAAAGGTAGCAGTGATTGGAATTACAATACCATGTGCAGCTGTCACACAGGTGCAGTTAACAGGTATGCATGGACTGGTATACTAAACAGCGTGCGGTCACACAGGTGCAGTGCACAGGTAGCAGTGACTGGTATTACAATACAATGTGCAGCTGTCACACAGATGCAGTGAACAGGTATGCAGGAACTGGTATTACAATACAATGTGTAGCTGTCACACAGGTGCAGTTAACAGGTATGCACGGACTGGTATACTAAACAGCATGCGGTCACACAGGTGCAGTGAACAGGTAGCAGTGAATGGTATTACAATACAATGTGCAGCTGTCACACAGGTGCAGTAAACCGGTATGCACGGATTGGTTTACTAAACAGCGTGCGGTCACACAGGTACAGTGAAATGGTAGCAGTGACTGGTATTACAATACAATGTGCAGCTGTCACACAGGTGCAGTGAACAGGTATGCACGGACTGGTATACTAAACAGCATGCGGTCACACAGGTGCAGTGAACAGGTAGCAGTAAATGGTATTACAATACAATGTGCAGTTGTCACACAGGTGCAGTTAACAGGTATGCACGGACTGGTATACTAAACAGCATGTGGTCACACAGGTACAGTGAAATGGTAGCAGTGACTGGTATTACAATACAAGTGTAGCTGTCACACAGGTGCAGTTAACAGGTATGCACAGACTGGTATACTAAACAGCGTGCGGTCACACAGGTGCAGTGAACAGGTATGCAGGGATTGGTATTACAAATGTGCAGCTGTCACACACAGGTACAGTGAACAGGTGCAATGACTGGTGGTATATTACACTGCTTGCGCTCACGTAGGTAGGTAGGTGCACTGAACAGTGAACAGGTGCAGTGATTGGAATTACAAATGTGCACCTGTCACACACAGGTACCGTGAACAGTTGCAATGACTGGTGGTATATTACACTGCTTGCGCTCACGCAGCTTTGCTGAACAGGTTACAGGTATGCACTGCAGTGATTGGAATTACAAATGTGCACCTGTCACACACACACACACACACACACACACACACTGATACCGTGAACAGGTGCAATGACTGGTGGTATTAACAATGCATGCACTCACATAGGTAGGTAGGTAGGTGCACTGAACAGTGAACAGGTGCGGTGATTGGGATTACAAATGTGCAGCTGCCTGTCGCACACACACACACAGGTACACTGAACAGGTTAATGACTGGTGGTATTGACAATGCGTACGCTCACATAGGTATAAGTAGGTGCACTGAACAGTGAGCAGGTGCAGTGATTGGGATTACAAATGTGCAGCTGCCTGTCACACACACACACAGGTAACCTGAACAGGTGCAATGACTGGTGGTATTAACGATGCGTGTGCTCACGTAGGTATAGGTAGGTAGGTGCACTGAACAGTGAACAGGTGCAGTGATTGGGATTACAAATGTGCAGCTGCCTGTCACACACACATACAGGTACCCTGAACAGGTGCAATGACTGGTGGTATTACCAACGTGTGCACTCACGTAGGCATAGGTAGGTAGGTGCACTAAACAGTGAACAGGTGCAGTGATTGGGATTGCAAATGCAGCTGCCTGTCACACACATAGGCAGGTACCCTGAACAGGTGCAATGACTGGTGGTATTAACAATGCGTGTGCTCACTGCTCACGTAGTTATAGGTAGGTAAGTGCACTGAACAGTGAACAGGTGCAGTGATTGGGACTTACAAATGTGCAGCTGCCTGTCACACATACAGGTAGTCACTGAATGTGCTGGGCCTGGCAATGGCACAGTAGGAATTACAAAGGCTGTCTATGCAACACAAGTGTCTGTGGGAAACACACACACACACACACACAAATAGATCACAAGAACAAGCTTAGCTTTCAAAAGAGCTGTTGAGGGGTGTTTTTTTTAGCAATAAGAATCAACAAGGAGCAAGCTAGCAAGCCTACAAGAGTCTAACTAAGCTTTCCCTATAGCTCTCTCTGCAGCAGCAGCAGCAGCTCTCCCTTCTCTAATTACTGCAGGCACACGAGTGAGTCCAATGCCTGACACTGCCTGCCTTTTATAAGGGGAGTGGGGCTTCAGGAGGGAGTGTAGCCTGATTGGCTACAATGTGCCTGCTGACTGTGATGTAGAGGGTCAAAGTTGACCCTAATGATGCACTATGGGGGGCGAATTGAACTTCCGGAAAAGTTTGCGGTTCTCCGCGATCGTGAACCCCAGAAGTTTGCCGGTTCCCGTTCGCCGGTGAACAGTTCGGGCCATCTCTAATTATGGCAACCATCATATGCTCCTCACTTCAGGTTCCGTCCATATTCTACATTATACTGGCCATTGTACGGAACCTTCTTTTCTTTGAATTATCTCAGGGACTGGGTTACCTGGAGTGGTTACATTATCCTACTCTTCTAAGATACAGGAACATTAATTTCATTCTAAAATGCATCCAAAACACAAGTTTTAAACAGACTTAGAGAGCAATATGGAAATTGGAATGAATGTGAAAGGAAGGCTACAGTTATGCTGTAAAGCAATGGTTCTGTATGCCTCCAAGGCCTTCCAGGTCATCAAGGAATGATTTACATGACTTTCCTCATTGTTCTGAAAAGAGATGACCAACTCCAGCCTACACAGAGATATACCATATTCAAACTGTATGGAACTTGAATTGGCCCAACCAAAATAAGGAGGAAATGCACTAGATTGGCCCAATTCCAAGCTCCATTCAATTTTTCTTAAAGTATTAGCATCTCATTGACAAGCTCACATTCCGAAGTGATGCATTGTGGTCTTGCTTCTTTGATGTATGCTGGAAGGCATGACCTGCAATTACTTTCTGTTTAGGGGAGCAACACTACAGTTTATGCAGCTAAAGACATAACATATTGTGCTGAACTACTTCATCGGCAAATGCCACATCTCCTTCTGTGTGCTCACGATTGAACAGACTTCTAACCTGGCCTTTAAGTTCCCTATAAAATTACTCTTCATGCACCTGCCATAAGGTCAAGCTCCGCCATGCAATGTCAGTTAGGCAACTTGCACAATAATGAGTGAAATAACCCAGGTCTTGTGCAAAAATAATTCCAACAAAATTGGTTTCACATCTGACAGCCAGAAAACGAATAGGATTGAAACATATAATGATTTTCTGATACTTTGCTTTAAGGAGAGGGCCGAGGCTATGCTTTGCTAAATGTGGAAGCATCTTTCATTTATAATTTGGCCTGAAATCAGCAGTAACACATTTCTAATTTGTATTCTGTCTGCAGAGCACGCTAAGGGAAAACATTTCCATTTTCATTGAATTTATGTCCAAATAAATACATCTATCTTTCTCTTCCACGTTTAGGTATTTCATATTACAGAATACAAGTGTGGAATATGCAGAGCAGCAGAACACTGCAGATGGGAGTTTGAAGAAGGAAGGTAGAATTGTCTTATTCATTCACTATGCTATTTTCAGCTTTCTGCATTGTTCATTATTATACTGTGCGGAGCAGTCTATTGGCTAGAGAACATAGCTCCCTGAATCTAATATTTTATGCAAAGGCTTTGTATCGCTTCCCTCGCAGACACATGCAAGCTAATATATTGGGCTGGATATGGGTATTGTTGCAATATAATTTTGTATAAATCATTAAAATGGTCCCAACTTTTGATAATGCCATCATCAAATACTGTTCCTTCGTCATATCTGTGGGATGTACTAACAATTACTAACACTATCATGTTATTTTTCTTATAGGTAACATAGTTTATATTTGCCCAAAGCAATAAAACAGGTATAAAAACTATATACATTGTTGAAATACACATTGCATGTATCACTTATTGTACAGTACCTAATAAAGGTTTGTAATTGTGTCCAACCAGCCCCATAACTCACACATCTTCGCTATACTGCCTAGCCATTCAGATTGCAAGCCTATTTCTTATTTCAGCTTTATAGCTTCTATCTACAGATACTAAACTGCAGCTTTACTGCCCAGTGAACTGGCAGGCCCCTTGACAGCATAGTTTCATGCTGAAATATTAAACATTGCTGTTATCTGATTGGCTCTGCCATCTGCCAGGTATATAGTAATCACAGGAATGAATGGACAAAGTTATAAACATTTTGGTGAGGCAAGTGTGTATTTAAACAGTAGATATCCCCTGTTTTCTGAATAGGAGATGTTAGATGGATTCTTCCTGGCATCTAATGTGAATTGGTTCAGAATGATCCAGGTGTATGAATGTATTCCAGCTGATGATATACACTGATTAACCACAACATTACATTTACTGACAGGTGAGGTTAATGACAGGTAACATTACCCGTCATTCTGTGCTGTATTTATTAAGTCATAAAATATAGTTTAATATAGGTAGGTGGATCTTGCTGGATTCACTCTCCATTATAACATGACCACTTAGTCATCAACAACATTAAGATGCTGGAAAGGTAAAAAAAAGTATGTGGAATGCAAAAGTACAAAAGTAACCAATGCAGACCTTACAACTGTGTGACACCTGAGGAAGAGCTCCGCCTGAAACATGTAGTGTTGTAACCGACCAATCGATTACTATCACAAGGAGAGAGTTCCCTTATTACTCTTAAAGCGGAAGGACAGCGACTGACCAGGAGGATAAATTGGTGAAAAATAACAATTGATTTTATTTGGCAAACAAAGAAATAATGTCCACTAACATGCAGAACAAGAATACAAACCCCCAATTGAAATCCTCAATATCAAGACCACCCTTGAAATACACTAAATTAATGAGGTAAAATAAGCAACAAATTCAGAGTTAACACTTCTTGCTTGAAGATCTAGCACCTGAAAAGAAAAAGGTTACTTCCTGAAATATCATTAGAGGCTACTGCACTTGGACCTTGCTTGAAGTTCCTGCACCTGTAGGAAAAACAAAGAACAAAACACAGCAAATACACATTTCACAATACTTCATCAGACCTTTTTCTTCATCTCACTCTCAATACGTCTATAGCGATACAGTTTTCTCTTTCCTATCTAAAAATAGGTATGCATACATGTATGTGAACAAATACACCTGAGAGAAACCAAATAGGAAATGGACTAATGCTTCTAGTTGGGTAGATAAGTAGTGACTGACTCGAAGTAGTCCTTACTGTATGGTAATGACCATAACAGTCTTCAGTTCCTTGCAAAAGTCTTATCTAACCATACAGTGGCTATGAATTCATATTCACACTTAAACCTGTATATGATCATGGAGTAGGGGTACCCCTTTAAAAGAACTGATGATAAGTTGCTGATGAAAGATCTTTTCCTGAAGCAGATGATAGCTTATAATAACCTTACTTTACTTTACATGCAGCACACTCCAAGATGCCAGTTCAATAATTCTGAAGTAAGTTTCTTCCCTTTATTGTTATCAAAGTTTTTCTTTTTCCTGTATGTCACATATGTAAGTATCAATTCTCTCCTTTTATTACTTCTCACTGCAGGTTGGTTTAAGCTCTAAATGCAATCACTTCACTTGCAGAACACACAGAACACAGCAACAGATCTGTTCACGGGTAAGTTCCTATTTTTCTCCCATGAATTGATAAATTTCTTTACTAATGTGTTATTCTCTTTTCTCCACACAGAGAGATTAACACTCCAAAAATATCGTCAGGTAAGTGTCTTTTCCACTCATATCAGGCAGAGCCACACTGGGGATTATTCTTGAGGCATATGCACAGTCAATGTACAGAGCAAATGCATTCAAACACAGGCTGACTGGCTTTACTGTGGAGAGACAGATTAATAATCAGTACCAGTGAGTGCACACACAGATTCTCTCACTGATCAGCTCTGTGGTGACAGGTAGGGAAGCACAGTCATTGATTCACATCATACAGTACTCTGGTGTTGCTATGACAACATTTCTTCTCCTCACACACACTGTATATATATTATCTAACTGTAGAGAATCAGACGAAGAATATTTAGCTGATTTGATTTGACAGTCTGATTTTTGTGTCATTACTATGAGGAAAACTCCTGCCATTTCTCTCTCTGTCAGCTCAGTTTCTCCCCCTCTGGTCTCTGTCATCTCTCCTCACGCTGCCTGTGTCACCTTCTGAGGTAAAAATCAGAGAGGGCTTGCCTCTTCAGCTGGAGGGGCGTTCCCAACCTGTGTAACTGACACCCGCCCCCTGACTGAGAGCAGAACAGCCATCTTGAGTGCTGGCTGCTTGCTCTGTGTAAATACAGCCTGTGCCAGCACTAATTCTCATAGCTGATGCTGGCCAGAAATAAAAATACATGTTGTTTTTTTTTGTTTTGTTTTTTTTTTAATTAAAGAAGCTGCACTATTTGTAGCAGGGCTACAGTGTGAGTATCCATTTGCTCCAGTATAGCTTGTTGCTGCATACAGCCCTCTGAGTGCCGTGTCCTTTTGTTTATTTTGCCAATAAAACTCATATGCAATCCAGTTGCCTTTTCTTTATTGTTATAAAGATTTTTTTCAACAGAATACCACTATTTACTCAAAGGTATGTTTAACAGAGTGATTACATTAGTAAGATCAATCCAATAACGATATTGCTATATGGCCCATTACATGTATTTACTCCTCAGTGAGATTTTACCAGTACCCTGGCATGAATTCCTCTGATTCTGAACATTATTGCAAATAAGAGTAAAAGTGCAAGCTCATGAAAGGCTGTCTGGAGGGTCTCACATCCATTTAAAGTGTACCTGTGAGTAAAAAACGTGCAAAAGATAGATACGTACATTAGTAGAGGGAAGTCCCAGGATAGTCGAGAAGCATCCCCCATCATCCTTCACCCCACCGATCCAGCCCTGGAACCCTCTGAACATATTTGACAAGAGCTTGTTTAATATGCCATGCTCCCATCCTGTGTAGTGCACCCACACTTGTATGGATGGGAGCACAGCCATAAAGAAGAGGAGGATCCCAGCAAGAAGCTGTGGGCTGCAGGGGGATTGGAGAAGCCTCTGGATTATCTAGCGGTTTCCCTCTACTGAGGTAAGTAACTTAAGCAATTTTTCCCCTCGCAATTTTACTTCTAAATAGTCCTGTGTTAAAATTTAGCTTAACTACCTAAGGACTGCGTCACACCAATGGGCGTGAATGCGGCGGCAGCCCCAGGATGCCTAACGCCAATTGGCTGCAGGAGATCGCACGCAGGCTGCGCACGCATCTCCTGCTCAGGGGGCGGAGCCCCGCCCTGCCTTCGGTCTCCGAGCGGCAATCGCCGCTCGAGAGACTGTTAAACGGCAAAACCGCCATCTTTACACTTAGTACAGCGCTGCGATCAGCAGCAGCGCTGTACTGGGGACAGCCGTGTGACACGGCTGTCCCCCGGGGGACAAGAGAGCGATCGGCTCTCATAGGCAGAAGCCTATGACAGCCGATCGCCTGGACTGGCCGGCTGGGGGGTGAAAGGGGATTAAGATAAAAAAAAATAGCAAAATATATTAATAAAAAATAAATGTAAACATTTGGATTAGACAACAGGACAACAGGAAGCTCTGTTGGTGGGGAGAAAAGGGGGGAATCACTTGTGTGCTGTGTTGTGCGGCCAATTTGTCCAAAAGCAGCCTGGTCTTTAGGGGGGTTTAACACTGCAGTCCTCAAGAGGTTAATGAGCTGACTAAAATTACAGATATGATGCCAGGTCTTGCCTGATTTCTGTTTTCTTATCTGTGGTCTGTACATTTCCTCAGTCTCTCAAGAAAATTGCCTACTGCAGTGTCTGTAAGAATATCTTTTGGTTCCCCAGAGACATTTATTCTATTTACAAATGTAATTTTACAGTGCAGATTTGCACACATGAAACCATATGAATGGCAGCAATGGGCCCCAAGCACAAATGCTTTCCACACTGGAAGCCATGGACTGCAGTTTTATCTCTCACAGGAAAAGCTGTTCTCTGTTAACTGAAGACTTAAGACCCATACACACGGCGTACAAATGTCTGTACAGACACATGTTGAGCGACAGTTTGTTCAAGTGACAAAGACTGTCTGCAGACACAGCCATGTTTGAGCGATTCAGCTGGTGAATCTCTTGTGACTTTTGTCTCACGAACCGTAGTCTGTTGTGTCTTGTCGTGTGTACGAAAGTCTTCTACAGACAGCAGAGTCGCTACCATAGTACTACTACTATACGTAGTCTGTGCCAGACAGCTTTTGTCGTGTCTTCACTCTTTCTTTTGTGACATGTGTACAACTGTCGCAAACTCGAATTGTCGCTGCCATAAATATGCTGTTGTCTTTTGTTTGTTTGTCGCTGCCTCACAACTACAGACAAATGAATGCCATGTGTATGGGCCTTAAAGAGGAACTCCAGTGAAAATAATGTAATAAAAAAGTGCTTCATTTTTACAATAATTATGTATGTGATTTAATCAGTGTTTGCCCATTTTAAAATCTTTTAAATCCCTGATTTACATTCTGACATTTATTACATGGTGACATTTTTACTGTTGGCAGGTGATGTAGCTGCTGCATGTTTTTTTTGGCAGTTGGAAACAGCTGTAAACAGCTATTTCCCACAATGCAACAAGGTTCGCAGACAGGAAACTGCCAGGAGTACCACGGTCCTCAGAGTTTCTTGTGGGAGGGGTTTCACCACAATATTAGTCATACAGCACCCCCTGATGGCCTGTTTGTGAAAAGGAATAGATTTCTCATGTAAAAGGGGGTATCACTGATTGGGATAAAGTTCAATTCTTGGTCGGAGTTTCTCTTTAAGCCTACCCATACACCAGCACTAGTGGTGCTCATCAGAGCTAGGATATCCAAGTTACTCGGATATCCTAGCTCTTTTTTCACTATTCGAGCTCGAATAGTATTAGCTATCCGGGCTGTGCTATCCGAGCGCACCCGGATAGCAATCAGATATCCGGAGATATCCTAGCTATCAGAGCTCGGATAGCGTCACGAGCTCGGATAGCGTCACGCCAGACGTCACCTCGAGTCCTCACAAGCGAATCAGAGGGCTCCCAGCCCTCTGACTGCAGCCAATCACAGAGGGGGAGCCTGGCCAAGCCCCCCTCTATAAATAGCGGGCGCCATCTTGCCTCACTCGTCCTGCTTGCGACTTACTGACTGATAGTATTGAGAGAACTGCTCCAGTGCTTTTTGTCTGTGTGCAAGTGCATTTCCATTGCTCTAAACCTAGCGTTTTTACACTCCAACACTTGATATTCAACTGTATTGCTTTGTATTGTAGATAGATTGTATTTTAGGCAGTTTAGTTAGTGCGATTAGGGACTAGGGAGGGAGACTGTCACTGGTGCTGCTGCAGGCCTGCAGCCAGCAGCTAGGCCCTGTGCCTAGGCAAGCCAGCCTGCCCTGCTCTGTGCTCCAGTCTCTAGTTACCTTACCTGTGCTATCACCTGTCCTACTCTACTCCTGTACTACTACTACTACTCCTGTGTTAGATAGATTATTGTACTATTTTGCAGTTAGCAAGGCCCAGCTTTACTGCTATACCTGTCCTGTATCTGCTCTCTGTAATCTAGTCACACCTGTTCTACTATTTAGCTCGATTCTTCTATTGTTTAGTTAGTAGTACTTACTGTGTGTACTCACTCACTGTACTCTAGTCTGTGTTTAGGGACCGTCAGTCAGCGTCAGCTAGGGTCTTAGTGTGCGTGCGCAGTGCACATCTGCGCTGTCAGCACCCTCCAGTTAGTGCTACACCCGTCCTCCTATTGTTTATATATACTACTTCTATTGTGTACTATTAGCTGAATTGTACTGTAGTCTGACACCGTCAGTCAGCGTCAGCTAGGGTCTTTGTGTGCGCAGTGCACATCTGCGCTGTTAGCACCCTCCAGTTAGTGCTACACCCGTCCTCCTATTGTTTATATATACTACTTCTATTGTGTACTATTAGCTGAATTGTACTGTAGTCTGACACCGTCAGTCAGCGTCAGCTAGGGTCTTTGTGTGCGCAGTGCACATCTGCGCTGTCAGCACCCTCCAGTTAGTGCTACACCCATCCTCCCATTGTTTATATATACTACTTCTATTGTGTACTATTAGCTGAATTGTACTGTAGTCTGACACCGTCAGTCAGCGTCAGCTAGGGTCTTTGTGTGCGCAGTGCGCACTCTCTCGTTAGCGCTACACCGATCTCTGCTGTAGAGTACAGTACACCTGTCCGTCACCTCACACACCCACCACCACCAGTCCCACCCCATTAAAAATATACAAAAATATACAATGTCTGGAACTGGCAGCCGCGGTTTGGGCAGGGGCAGCAAGGGCAGCAAGGGCATCGCCAACAGAGGAGGTCATGGGCGTGGCCGCCGTGCCACCACCACCATGCGCAGTTCTGCGTCTGCATGAGTGGCTATTCCACCATTAGCCACTGGCCGTGAACGCCTTGGCCGCCCAACAAATGGGAGTCACGCTGCAGAGACACAGCAGCAGCAGCGTGTGGCCCAGATGTTCCTCCCACCGCCAGGTCGTAGCCGTCCTATTGAGGAGAAGGACGCAGACACTGTGGTGGAGCTGATGGTGGATGAGCAGGCCACCATTAGCTCTGGAACCGAGTCCTCCACCCCCGCCACTACTCCTGTTCGCAAGAGTAGCAGCAGCCGACCAGCACTGCCTGGTGAGCAGGAGGAGGAGTGCAGTTCTCCAGCCCCAGCAGGCGACACCAGCACCCTGTCACTCAGCACCTTCTTATGGACCCCAAGCACAGAGAAGGTATGGAGTGCTGTTGCGGAAGAGTTGGCAGAGGAAGGAATGCTCATGGGCACTTTGGGGGATGATGCTTTGGACAGTCAGACAGTGGTGACTGTCCATCCGCCCATGCACGCAGAAGGGGAGTTTGGGGGATCCCAGATGATGACAGGGATCATCCCAGTGATGATGACAGGGTGCAGGACAAAGACTGGGTGCCAGGTCCTGGGAGTGGGGATGTCATCAGCTCTGAGGAGGAGGAGGAGGAGGATGCGTCTGCGGGCCTTGCTAGAAGGATCAGCATCGCAGGCATGGGCAGGATCACAAGTGGGCGTGGTATGTAGGCCACACAGCGTGCTGATCAGGAGACGAGTTCTGCCAGTGCCACCACCAGCCGCACCAAGAACCTCCCCCCCAACCACCACAGGGAGACCAGCGGCAGCAGCACCTTCCAGCCGAAGGGGCAACTTTACCTCCCCAATATGGAATTTTTTCACCCTTCCATATTTGGAGTGCAAGTATGCCACCTGCAACCACTGCCGCAAGCAGCTCAGCAGAGGGAAGGAGCCCTCTGCGTTTGGCACTACCTCTCTGGTCAACCACCTTGCAGGGAAACACTTTCACGAGCATGAGGAGTTTGTGAAGTTGAAGGAAGCTGGCAGTGGCAGACCCGCCACCACTGCGAAGCCGTCGGCAGCAGGAGTGCGTCAGCAACGCACTGCTCCTCCTCCCTCTGCAACTCCTGCCGCTGACACTGAGGCCTGTTCTGGCAGCCAGTCCTCAGTGGCCTCCTCTGCTCCCTCCACTGCTTCCCGTGCCAGCAAAAGGCCTCGCCAGACCCTGCTCAGCGACACCTTCCAGGGGGTGGTCAGGGTTCTGCCTCCCAGCAGCCGTCGCGTGCGTCAGCTGAACGGCTTGCTGGCACGGGCCATGTGCTCCCAACTCCTGCCTTATTGCAGGAGGGGAGCCAGCCGACATTATTTTGCACGCACGGCCATCCCTGCACTTCACCGCTCTGTGATGGCCAATGTCGGGAGAGGGCTGGAGCACGCGATGGGTCAACGGGTCCACGTCACCATAGACTCGTGGAGCAGCCGGTTTGGGACAGGCTGCTATCTGTCCTTCACCGCGCATTGGGTCAGCTTGGTGGAAGGGGGTGAGGAGGGGGGAGCAGCATCGGCCGGCACTGTCAGAGCAGCAGCAGCACCAACAACTCAGTGGGTGGTGCCACCATGCAGGGTCAGCGGAACAGCAGCAGGTTCCTCTGACCGCTTCCATCCTCCGGCACACCAGCCCAAACCCCCCGCCTCAGCAGCAGCGTGAAGCCCCGCCACTGCCAAGCGCTGCTGGAATTGGTCAGCCTGGTGAAGACCAAACTGACGGCGAACCACGTCCTGGCCAAACTCCGAGAGCAGGAGAGGAATTGGGTGACCCCCAGAGGCCTCAGAGTCGGAGAGGTGGTGTCCGACAATGGGGCAAACCTGGTTGCTGCAATCAGCAGGGGAGACCTGACCCACATCCCCTGCCTGGCGCACGTCCTAAACCTGGTAGTCCAAAAGTTCCTGCGGACCTACCAGGGGATGGACCGACTCCTTGAGGTGGCAAGAAAGGTTGTGCGTCACTTCCGGCACTCGCCTGCAGCCGTGGCGAGCCTGGAAGAGGTGCAGAAGGAGCTGCACCTGCCACAGCACCGGCTCATGCTCAATGTTCCAACTCGCTGGAACTCCACCCTGGCGATGTTGGAGCGTCTGGTTGAACAGAGGCAGGCTGTCAGCCAGTACGTTGCACGAGCAACAGTTGCCTCCCTCACTGCAACTGGGCGCGCTGCCACCAACCTCCCGTCCATCATCTCCACGGAGGACTGGGGGCACATGCAGCAGGTGTGCTCAGTCCTGGCACCCTTCCTGCAGGCCACCAACATGGTGAGCAGGGACCATGCAATGGTGTGCGAGTGGGTGCCCATGGTGTGTGTGCTGGACAGGGCCCTGTATGCACTGCTGGAAGAGGGAGCGGCAGCCTTGGACCAGCAGGAGCTGCAGGCAGCTTCACAGGCCACCTCTGAGGAGGAGGGCTCGGAGTTGGTGGAGGTACCTGACCTAGCTGCTGATGAGGGGGAGCAGCAGAGCGCAGCTGGACTGGTGCGGGGGTGGAGAGAGGATGAGGTGGAGGGGGCAGAGGAAGAGGAGGACAGCACTCTCAGCTCTGGGGATGCCGATGATGTGCCAACAGAGGTGGCCAGACTCTTCCCAATGGCAGCGTACATGCTGAGGTGCCTGCGCAAGGACCCAAGGGTGATCCAGATGAAGCAGAGGGAGGACATCTGGATCTGCATGATGCTGGACCTACGTCTGAAGGGGAAGCTCAGCCAGTTCCTGCCTGCAGGAGGAGACCGTGCGCAACAAATGAGGGATTTGCAGCTGTCCCTTGTTGAGCGCTTGCAGGAAGCCTTCCCTGAGCCATCCACCCCCACTGTCCAGCCAGCACAGAGGCAGCAGCAGGTGCCTGCATCCACCAGCAGCAAGCGCACGCGCACCACAGACCTGCTGTCCCTGACCCAAGAGCTCTACATGAGTGTAGAGCTGCCAAGGACTAGAGAGGAGGTGCCTGCAGCAGCATCCTTCTCCAGTCACAGGCAGCGCTTGACCCGCATGGTGGCTGACTACAAGGGGTCCTTCAGCGGGCTTGACAGCGTGGCCCCTGTTGATCCCATGGAGTATTGGGTCAAGCACCTGCCGATCTGGAGCGAGCTTGCGCAGTACGCCCTGGAAGTGCTCTCCTGCCCCCCTTCCAGCGTACTGTCAGAGCGTTGCTTCTGTGCAGCCGGTGGAGTCGTCACTGAGAAGCGATCTCGTCTGTCTCACAAGTCTGTGGACAGACTGACGTTTCTCAAAATGAACCAGGCTTGGGTGGAAGGTGAATTCATGGCCCCTGTTGTCGGCGAGAGGGAGACATGAAGTGACGACTGGCACACACACATACACCTGCTGCTGCTGCTGTTGTATTTCATCCTGCTGTCTGTGTCTCCACTGCCAGGGAACACATTACAAGGTGCGGCTGCCCATGCACCACCAGCTATTACACTCAAAAATAGCTGCATTCAATTTGAAAAAAAAAAATTGTAATTAATTTAGAGGTGTCCGGGTTGAAAACTGTGCTGTCTCAACTGTGTATTGGACACAATGTGGGCTTCACGACCGCTGTCTGGAACCTCATGCTGTGTATTTACGGCCCTGTAACCACCGCTAGGACCCAGTGCCTACTATGTCTCGCTGCCTGCCCTCCTGCCTGCTGCCAAATGCCAATCTGCCACACACACTCATCCTCTTCACGCTGCCTGCTGCTGTATTGCCTCCTGCTGTCTGTGTGTTTCCACTGCCATTGAACACATTACAAGGTGCTGCTGCCCATGCGCCACCAGCTATTACGCTCAACAATAGCTGCAATAATTTTTAAAAAAAAATTGTAATTATTTTAGAGGTGTCCGGATTGAAAACTGTGCTGTCCCAATTGTGTATTGGACACAATGTGGGCTTCACGACCGCTGTCTGGAACCTCATGATGTTAATTTACGGCCCTGGAACCACCGCTAGGACCCAGGGCCTATTATGTCTCTCTGCCTGCCCTCCTGCCTGCTGCCAAATGCCAGTCTGCCACACACTTATCCTCCTCACGCTGCCTGCTGTTATATTTCCTCCTGCTGTCTGTGTCTCCTCTCCACTGCCAGGGAACACATTACAAGGTGCTGCTGCCCATGCGCCACCAGCTATTACGCTCAACAATAGCTGCATTATTTTGAAAAAAAAATTGTAATTAATTTAGAGGGTCCGGGTTGAAAACTGTGATGTCCCAATTGTGTATTGGACACAATGTGGGCTTCACGACCGCTGTCTGGAACCTCATGCTGTTTATTTATGGCCCTGGAACCACCGCTAGGACCCAGGGCCTATTATGTCTCGCTGCCTGCCCTCCTGCCTGCTGCCAAATGCCAGTCTGCCACACACTTAACCTCCTCACGCTGCCTGCTGTTATATTTCCTCCTGCTGTCTGTATGTTTCCACTGCCAGGGAACACATTACAAGGTGCTGCTGCCCATGTGCCACCAGCTATTACGCTCAACAATAGCTGCATTATTTTGAAAAAAAATGTAATTAATTTAGAGGTGTCCGGGTTGAAAACTGTGCTGTCCCAATTGTGTATTGGACACAATGTGGGCTTCACGACCGCTGTCTGGAACCTCATGCTGCTTATTTACAGCCCTGGAACCACCACTAGGACCCAGGGCCTATTATGTCTCGCTGCCTGCCCTCCTGCCTGCTGCCAAATGCCAGTCTGCCACACACTTATCCTCCTCACGCTGCCTGCTGTTATATTTCCTCCTGCTGTCTGTGTCTCCTCTCCACTGCCAGGGAACACATTACAACGTGCTGCTGCCCATGCGCCACCAGCTATTACGCTCAACAATAGCTGCATTATTGTGAAAAAAAAAATTGTTATTAATTTAGAGGTGTCCGGGTTGAAAACTGTGCTGTCCCAATTGTGTATTGGACACAATGTGGGCTTCACGACCACTGTCTGGAACCTCATGCTGCTTATTTACAGCCCTGGTACCACCGCTAGGAACCAGGGCCTATTATGTCAGTCACATCACACTGCCTGACACACACTACTCCTCCTCCTGTAGCTGCATTGAGCTTCTGCTGTCTGTGTGCTGCTAACACTGCCAGGGAGAACAGAAGAAGAACTATTTTCTGCTGCCACCTGCCCGCCCACTCTCCTACCGAGTACCGACTAATTACCACTTACTACAAATAGCTGCAAGCCTGCAACTACTTCCTCCTCCTGCTGATGTCTGTGTTTTACCACCGCCAGGGTACACAGAAAAAGGCGCTGTGGCTTGCAATGTGCCACTACCTACCTATTATGCCATCAACACAAATATAACTATGGTGTTATTAAAATAAAATATTTCCACAAATGAAGTAAAACAAAATATTACAAAAGAAAGGAAAACCAAGACACATAATATGAAGAAGAAGGAGAAGGAGAAGGAGAAGAAGAAGAAGATTATTATTATTATTATTACAACAACCATTTTGGACACACCTTCTCATGCAAACACTTTTCATGAAGTTAATTTACTATTTTTGATACCTTTTTTATAACTACTACATCACCACATAATCACTTGACGTTTTTCTTCATAAAAAAGGTGGTTTCATGCATCATTGACCTCCAATACAAGTTTTACAAGCTATTTAAGGCCAGCTCGAATATTTTACTCGAATACAGACTCGGATAGTGATGTCGGATATCCGAGGTCGAATCGGATATTCGATTAACTCGGATATTGAACTTCGAGTTAATTCGGATAGTTTACTATCCGAATTCGACCAAACTCGAATAGGATAATGAGGTATCCGAGCAACACCACTCAGAAGTATCACCCACTGTCACTCCAAAAGGAACAGGAAATTATTCTGAGATAGAAATGTTAAACATTTGTCAAACAAATGTCAAATCTTGAGTGTTATCTTAATTTAAGAACAGGTATGGATAGTGTGATTCAGTAGCTCGCCTACTAGCAGGTTGCCCAGACCTCTATGGATGAGTAGTGGCAAGTAGGCTCCCCAGTCCCCAATCTACCCACTCTAGTCAGGGTCACCACCGAACAATGCTATTATTGTGCTGACTCTGCTGAGGCCAGCTTCCACAGTTTGTGACTTTGAATGACAGACCAGCCCTGTGCTAAATCTTTTTATTAACAAGATATTGAATTCATTCCTTTATATATCACCATGGTGGCCTTTGAATGTTCCTAATTAGTAACCAGGAAATTGTCACTGCTCATTCTCTTTCTCTCTTTTTTATATGTAGCCAATGACACCTTGGAAGGGCATTGCTTATATTGACTATAGAGGGATATAGGGTCACTCAATGACTCATTTGTTAGTATGCTAATTCCACAGTGCATTAGTGTTTCACTGAGCTACCTCACAGCACCAAGCAATTACCTGAGAGCTGACACATTCTGCAATTTCCTGTCACCTTTGGAAGCTGCTGTGAATTCTTTGCTGACTAAAATAATAGGAAGAATTCCATTCCAGATACTACTGTAGAAATGATAGGAAACCATTAACTAACGGGACACTAGTAGTGCAGAGTAAAAGAGAATGAGAGCTACACAAAATCATATTTCTGCTCTCTGATGTCGGGACAATAAAAGGCTTCCTACTGAGAAACATTTCATTGCACACTATAGACAATGCACTGAAAGCACATTATGCAGTACAACATACAAAGCACACAGGGTTTCATGTTCATTGATTACTAACCACCATTTTTACCATCTCATACACCGCTTCCCTTCACCTATTGTCCTATCCCTTAAAGAGGAACTGTAACCAAGGATTAAACCTCACCCCATTCAGTAGCTGACACCACTTTTCCCATAAGAAAACTTTACATTTTCTTGAATAGATCATCAGGGACATCTGAATGGCTGATATTGTGGTGAAACCCCATCCCTAGGTCCTGACATCACACTGTGAGAGCCTTGTTGCATTGTGGTAATAATGGCTGTTTCCTAGCAACTTGTATTTTCCTCTGTGAATATGTATATGTAGAAAAAAATACAATTTTTTAGCCTATGGTATTTTTGGTGGTTATGGTTATAGATAATGGCAGTTGGTGCTGTCTGTTTTTTTTTCCCCATGTCTGCCAGAAATAAAGATGATGACGTGCCTAGCTGATAGTGGATCAAATAACATGAACAAATGACATGGCTAATATCAATCATTTCTTGATCTCTTTTTATTTTAACTTCTCACTTTGCCTGTATTGATTTATTTTTTTCCACTTTTCGCTAAAGTTCCTTTAACCACTTCCCAACCGCCTAACGCACAGAGGCGGCCGGGAAGTGGACCCCGCAAGGACCGCCGTATAGACAAAAGGCGGCGGTCCTTGTAAGGGCATGGGCAGAGCGATCGCGTCATCCGTGACGCGATCCTCCATGGCGCCTGTCACCGCTCACCTGCCGCAACATCCCGCCGGCCATACGGAAGCGCCGGCGGGATGTTAACCCCGCGATCGCCGCATACAAAGTGTATAATACACTTTGTAATCTTTACAAAGTGTATTATACAGGCTGCCTCCTGCCCTGGTGGTCCCAATGTCCGAGGGACCACCAGGGCAGGCTGCAGCCACCCTATGTCGCACCCAAGCACACTGATTTCTCCCCCCCCCTGCCCAGATCGCCCACAGCTGATCACCTCGCCAGTGCATTGCTTGCATCTATTCCCCCCTCTAATCACACCTTGAGACACCCATCAATCACCTCCTGTCACCCCCTAGCACACCTACCCATCAGATCAGGCCCTAATTTGCCCCGTGTGGGCTCCTGATCACTCGGCCAAACTCTCAGATCCCCCTCAGACCCCCTTCCGATCACCTCCCCAGTGCATTGATTGCATTTATTTTCCCCTCTAACCACCCCCTGAGACACCCATCAATCACCTCCTGTCACCCCCCTAGCACTCCTATCCATCAGATCAGGCCCAATACAACCTGTCATCTAAAAGGCCACCCTGCATATGACCGGTTCCACAAAATTCGCCCCCTCATAGACCACCTGTCATCAAAATTTGCAGATGCTTATACCCCTGAACAGTCATTTTTAGACATTTGGTTTCCAGACTACTCACGGTTTTGGGCCCGTAAAATGCCAGGGCGGTATAGGAACCCCACAAACTGACCCCATTTTAGAAAAAAGACACCCCAATGTATTCTGTTAGGTGTATGACGAGTTCATAGAAGATTTTATTTTTTGTCAAAAGTTAGCGGAAATTGATTTTTGTTTTTTTTTCACAAAGTGTCATTTTTCACTAACTTGTGACAAAAAATAAAATCTTCTATGAACTCGCCATACACCTAACGGAATACCTTGGGGTGTCTACTTTCTAAAACGGGGTCACTTGTGGGGTTCCTATACTGCCCTGGCATTTTAGGGGCCCTAAACCGTGAGGAGTAGTCTAGAAAACAAATGCCTCAAAATGACCTGTGATTAGGACGTTGGGCCCCTTAGCGCAACTAGGCTGCAAAAAAGTGTCACACATGTGGTATCGCCGTACTCAGGAAAAGTAGTATAATGTGTTTTGGGGTGTATTTTTACACATACCCATGCTGGGTGGGAGAAATACCTTTGTAAATGACAATCTTTTGATTTTTTACACACAATTGTCCATTTACAGAGTTATTTCTCCCACCCAGCATGGGTATGTGTAAAAATACACCCCAAAACACATTGTACTACTTCTCCCGAGTACAGCGATACCACATGTGTGGCACCTTTTTGCACCCTAACTGCACTAAGGGGCCCAAAGTCCAATGAGTACCTTTAGGATTTCACAGGTCATTTTGAGAAATTTTGTTTCAAGACTACTCCTCACGGTTTAGGGCCCCTAAAATGCCAGGCCAGTATAGGAACCCCACAAATGACTCCATTTTAGAAAGAAGACACCCCAAGGTATTCCGTTAGTAGTACGGTGAGTTCATAGAAGATTTTATTTTTTGTCACAAGTTAGCAGAAATTGATTTTTATTGGTTTTTTTCACAAAGTGTCATTTTCCGCTAACTTGTGACAAAAAATAAAATCTTCTATGAACTCACCGTACTACTAACGGAGTACCTTGGGGTGTCTTCTTTCTAAAATGGGGTCATTTGTGGGGTTCCTATACTGTCCTGGCATTTTAGGGGCCCTAACCCGTGAGGAGTAGTCTTGAAACGAAATTTCTCAAAATGACCTGTGAAATCCTAAAGGTACTCATTGGACTTTGGGCCCCTTAGCGCAGTTAGGGTGCAAAAAAGTGCCACACATGTGGTATCGCCGTACTCAGGAGAAGTAGTATAATGTGTTTTGGAGTGTATTTTTACACATACCCATGCTCAGTGGGAGAAAGATCTCTGTAAATGGACAATTGCGTGTAAAAAAAATTAAAAAATTGTCATTTACAGAGATATTTTTCCCACCCAGCATCAGTATGTGTAAAAATACACCCCAAAACACATTATACTACTTCTCCTGAGTACGGCAATACCACATGTGTGGCACTTTTTTGCAGCCTAACTGCGCTAAGGGGCCCAAAGTCCAATGAGCATCTTTAGGCTTTACAGGGGTGCTTACAAATTAGCACCCCCCAAAATGCGAGGACAGTAAACACACCCCACAAATGACCCCATTTTGGAAAGTAGACACTTCAAGGTATTCAGAGAGGGGCATGGTGAGTCCGTGGCAGATTTCATTTTTTTTTTGTCGCAAGTTAGAAGAAATGGAAACTTTTTTTTTTTTGTCATAAAGTGTCATTTTCCGCTTACTTGTGACAAAAAAATAATATCTTCTATGAACTCACTATGCCTCTCAGTGAATACTTTGGGATGTCTTCTTTCCAAAATGGGGTCATTTGGGGGGTATTTATACCATCCTGGAATTCTAGCCCCTCATGAAACATGTCAGGTGGTCAGAAAAGTCATAGATGCTTGAAAATGGGAAAATTCACTTTTTGCACCATAGTTTGTAAACGCTATAACTTTTACCCAAACCAATAAATATACACTGAATGGGTTTTTTTTTAATCAAAAACATGTTTGTCCACATTTTTCGCGCTGCATGTATACAGAAATTTTACTTTATTTGAAAAATGTCAGCACAGAAAGTTAAAAAAATCATTTTTTTGCCCAAATTCATGTCTTTTTTGATGAATATAATAAAAAGTAAAAATCGCAGGAGCAATCAAATAGCACCAAAAGAAAGCTTTATTAGTGACAAGAAAAGGAGCCAAAATTCATTTAGGTGGTAGGTTGTATGAGCGAGCAATAAACCGTGAAAGCTGCAGTGGTCTGAATGGAAAAAAAGTGGCCGGTCCTTAAAGAGGAACTCCAGTGAAAATAATGTAGTAAAAAAAGTGCTTCATTTTTTACCATAATTATGTATAAATGATTTAGTCAGTGTTTGCTCATTGTAAAATCTTTCCTCTCCCAGATTCACATTCTGACATTTATTACATGGTGACATTGTTACTGTGGGCAGGTTATTTAGCTGTTTCTAGCTGCTCTGTCTGTTAGACAGCTAATAACAGCTATTTCCTGTCTCTGAACATTGTTACATTGTGGCAGTTTGCCAGCAGTACCGCGGTATTCAGAGCCTCTTGTGGGAGGGGTTTCAGCACAAAATCAGTCACACAGCGCCCCCTGATGGTCTGTTTGTGAAAATCATTGTCTTTCTCATGTAAAATGGGGTATCAGCTACTGATTGGGAAAAAGTTCAATTCTTGGTTGGAGTTTCTCTTTAAGGGGGGTAAAGCCCTAGGTCCTCAAGTGGTTAAACCTTTAGACTATAAGGGTGATTGGCCAGGGCTCTCTTCCCCTTCTGTCATTACACAGTGCTGTGTGTGCCTATGTAAAAAATCTGTAGTTCATTAGTTCATTGGATCAGCTGTAATCCACCATCGTCTTGCATTGTTATACCCTCTACTGTGTTGTACAGCACCACGGAAGATGCAGGTGCTCTATAGACTAATTATATTAATAATAATAATAATAATGATATTTATCGCATAAGGAATTTTTACAATCGCGGCGCATCGCCGCCTCTGCCCGCCCCTCTCACTCTTCCTTCACAGAGAGGGGCGGGGAGAGGCGGCAATCCGTGCGGCGATTGACGTGAGGAGGGGCAGAGCTGAAGCTGAAAGCTCTGCCCCTTCCAGGAAATGCCAGCGGATAGCCCCCTGGGCGATTTGGGGGCTCTACAGCCCTCGTTTAGTGGCGGGGATACGGCGCATTACTTGGGAGCACTGAAGCGAACTATAAGGAAGCTTTTGCCGGTGAGGGCCACAAAATATTGTATCGAGGGCCGCAAATGGCCCGCGGGCCGCGAGTTTGAGATCCCTGCATTAGATCATGTGACACGGTGCCAGTAAGTATTCCGGGACTTTTTTTTTATATTTATTGCAGTTGGGAAAGGTTAATTTTGCAATGGGTCTGCTTTAACAGAGGAACATCTTGCTGTAGCCCGTTCATATTTAGGGTAACAAACAGTGGTGTAGCAATAGGGGCTGCAGAGGTTGGACCAGAGGGGTCCCGTAGGCCCCTCCCTCAACCACAGTATTAGCTCCTCATTGGTCCTGTGCTTGTAATAATCACTTCTATAGATACTTTGAATGATAATAATCATTAACAAGTATCGAGAGGAGAGGAGTAAATATTACAAGCATGTCACACAATATATTGTCAGCATTAACTTCTCCCTCATTGTTCTCAGTAACTTCCTCACAAGCAGGAAAGTTCCAGTGTCTGAATGATGGATGTCACCATCAGAGCAGGAAACTCACACAACCATTTTTATTGCTAGAATAAGTTCATTTTTGCTGACATTGATGAATGTAGATATAGGGGATACATTTGTGCTTGAATTTGTCTGGATGACCTTTCGTATAAAGTTTAGTTGGCAGTTCTCCTGGGCTGTATATAGTTCTGTTACTACAAGGTTTAACTTTGTGGCGCAGATTGGAGTTGAGAGCAAATTAAAGGGCCACTGTACTGAGAGGGATATGGAGGCGTCATCACGCAGAGGACGTGAGGTCAGAGAAAGGGTGGAAGTACCACAAGGGTACTACCGCTGAACCGCCCGCTGCCGGCCTCCCTCAACGCGTCACTCTCCGGACTCCTCCTCCTGACTCACTTCACAGTGCCACTGCCAGCCACTACCACCGGTATTATTTTACTTTCCTTAAACGTTTGTATGGGGAAGCGGGCAGAGGGGGGAGCGCTAGCGGAGGGGGCAATTTCCGACCCCCCCCCCCGCGATCGGGGCATGCTCCCCCCTTATGCCTGCGACCCCATAAGGGGGCCGTATTCGGCCGAACAGGGGCCCTGTTCGGCCAGGCATTGAGCCGTTCGGGCGAACCCGAACAGTTTGGCCGAACACCACCAGGTGTTCGGCCGAACTCGAACATCACCCGAACAGGGTGATGTTCTGCAGAACCCGAACAGTGGCGAACACTGTTCGCCCAACACTACAGGTACCCACAAGCTTTATTACCAGCCTCAGTTTGGAGTTAAGACGTACTACAACCAACTGTGAATCCCAAGGCAACATCTGGCTGCTTTCCCACTTACCCTCTATATATACATACACTTGTATGGTTTGCTGCAGCATAAATGTTCACAAGTACATACTGCTGCTTTCCCTGCTGTTTGAATTAGGCGCAGGGTAAGGCCGTTAGTAAAAATATTGGTGATGCCATATTACCAAGACTTTACTATAGACTTTACTATAGACTTAGCCGGAGCCTATCCTCACACTAAACCTCCTCCTGGTGCCTGACACTAACTCCTCCTTCCTGTCATCTAACGCAACCCCCCCCCCCCCATGCCTAATGCTATTCTTCCCTACAATTCCCTTGCACTAACTCACTGTGCTCCAAAGACCAAATCTAAAGTAACCTATTGGCTATAGAGATTTGTAGCTGGCATTTGCATTGGCTTCTATAAGACACCTGCCCCAACCAATATGAACCTGGACACTCAAACTGTTCCAAATGTGCACAGGTACTTCAGGTGGAGGCTCATTTTATAGATGTTTTGCATATCCATCGACAATCCAATGCATGTATCATGCTTAAATCTGGGCTTAAGACCCTTTGAAATGCTCAGTTACTATCACCCAAGTCAGTCATTGAGTATCATATTGTGTGAGTTTTAGGAAAGATTTCGGTACATACACACTGCTGAGCTACAAGCAAGCCACCGATTCTGTTCTATGGTGAAGGAAGGACAATAAATGAAGGATGAGCAGTGGGTTTCAAAAAGTGGTGTTTGTGTCTCTTGTTTAGTTATCCAGCATTAGATGACACATGAAGAGAGAGGGATTTGGAAGCTGACATATTTATTTCCTTTAAAGCAATACCAGTTGCCTGGCTATCCTGCTGATCCTCTGTCCCTAATACTTTAGCCATAGACCCTGGACAAACATATGCAGATCAGATATCACAAGGTCAGCTGCATGCTTGTTCTGGTGTGTGATTCAGGTACCTCGATCAGCAGGGCTGAGAGGTAACTGGCATTGTTTGAAAGGAAATAAATATGGCAGCCTCCATAGTCTTCTCACTTCAGTTGTCTTTTAAGGATTGTTAAATGGGGGATACCTGATGTTAGGGGTTTGGGCATGGTGATCATGAACACCTTATGTGATGAAAATCTAGTGTCTGTTAAAGTGGACCATAACTCTTGCACAGGACAGAAGGAAAACATAAAGAAATGCACCCTGTATGCATTTAGAGAGTTTAGCCTGTTTAACCTATCTTGGTTCCTGGACGTAGAAACTACGTCCAGGAACCATGCGCGCTACCGCGCACTCCCGCGGCCGATCGCGCGCGTGCACGCGCACTCCCGGCCGTGGATTCGGTAGCCACGGAATCAATGTATCAGGCTATGGTACCCGATCACTGATTCCTCTCCCCCGCTGAAAAAGCGACAGCTTCTCTCGGAAGCTGTGCTTTTTCTGGCTGTTCCCTCCCCGATGCGTCACTCTAAGCGTGTGTTACGCTTACAGTGACGTCATGTAAACAAACTCATGGCCGCCATGTTGTGGCCAAAAAGTAATACTACACCTGAAAGTAAAAAAAAATAAAAATTAACACACATTTACATTATAAATCTATTGTTTACCTCCCACCCTCCCAAAACTACCCAAATAAAATGTTTACTATTAAAAAAAAAAACATTACAATAAAAAAAAAAAACATGTAAATATTTACCTAAGGGTCTAAACTTTTTAAATATCAATGTAAAGATGAAATATTTCTATATTTTTTTTTATTTTAAACTTGTAAATAGTGATAGATGCAAAATGAAAAAAATGCACCTTTATTTCCAAATAAAATATAGTCGCCATACATTGTGATAGGGACATAATTTTAACGGTGTAATAACCGGGACATATGGACAAATACAATACGTGAGTTTTAATTATGGAGGCATGTATTATTTTAAAACTATAATGGCTGAAAACTGAGAAATAATGAATGTTTCCATTTTTTTCTTATTCTTCCTGTTAAAATGCATTTACAGTAAAGTGGCTCTTAGCAAAATGTACCCCCCAAAGAAAGCCTAATTGGTGGCGGAAAAAACAAGATATAGATCAGTTCATTGTGATAAGTAGTGATAAAGTTATAGGCTAATGAATGGGAGGTGAACATTTCTCACGTGAAAACGACGGAACGCTAATGGGTTAATTACCCCTCATTTGTGTCTAATCACAAGTTCTAATTTGATCTCTCCCCTGTGTCACATGACTGCCATGGCAGAGATGGCAGAGAAGCTCATTTGAAAGCACAGGATGTTAATAATATATCTGTTTCCATGAATTAGGTAGAAGAAACTGTGCAGATTTATTACAGGATTTGTATCAGCTGTAACAAAGAGATGTTTTTTTGTTTAAAGGTTATTATGCTGTTGCGTATCTTATAGAGCAGAGAGAACGTTTTGAGTTCAGGCCCGCTTTAAGTGATGGGAGGTCACCAATACTTCTGGGGCATGCTCAAAATAACATCATAGGGCAATACTGTCTTCTTTTAGAATCCATCAAGTTTAATAGTACGAAAAGAAACAGTAACTTACAACCTATTTGCGCATGATTCAATGTTTAGGATAAAACTTGGGACGACTAAATCTATTTTCTTTGGTATATAATAATGGGTCAGTGACACAATGGGGCTGGTATTGATAATCCAAGTGTGGTTTACGTTTTGTATTCTAACAGGCACTGATTTTCCTAGCTGTTCTCCCCACTGTGTATAGTAAAGGCTAAGCTATTTGAAATCTGTAGGCTTAGCTAAAAGCAAGCTTGTATCAGGTGTGATGAATACTGAAGAACTCTAAATTGGAGCTTTTTAGAGTGTATGCAATAGCTCAGTCATTTTTCACTTCAGTCTCCGTGGGCTGTAAATACTTTATTATCTACAGGTATTCTGAATTGAACAAATCCTGACCCCTGTTGACATAAAGATCATTGCTGGTTCAGGGAAAATGATCAGATAATGTATGTGTTATCTGCAGAACAGGAAATAGTGATTTGTTTTCTTCTATGCTGTCACCCAAGCAAACATGTTTACCTTCATCTTCAAAACAGAGTAGAAAATGCCTATGTTTTTGTCAAAAACTGTGCATAAAAGCAATTTGCAGAGGAAAAAAAACCATCTTGGATAAATTGGGGGTTTGTGTGAATTGACACAGCAATTTAATCATCATCGTTTCTGGCATGAATATAAAGCTCACTTTCAAAAGCCGGCCACATAAAATATGGAGTTTCTTCCCAGAACAACGATTATGCATTTATAAAGTGCTGACACTTTTTACAGTGCACTGAAAAATGTACAACAAAGGAGCTTCCAATCTAATGTCTATCTCATAGTCCTAGTCTGAAATCCTCTAGGGCAGGTATTTTCTGGTATGTGGAAGGAAAGATGAGTAGGACATACAAGCTCCTTGCAGATAGTGGCTGGGATTGGAGACTCCAGAGCTTCAGGCCCCTTTTCCACGAACAGACAGTGAAAACTCTCAAAACTGCTCACTGCTACCTGGTAACTGCTCACTCCTGCCTGGCAACTGCTAGTTGCAGCTTGGTAACTGCTTTCTGCTGCCTGGTAACTGCTTGTTGAGCACACAGTTCAACTGCCCGTGGAAATGAGCCCTCAAAGTGAGAGCTCAGTCTCTCTTCCCCCTCCCCCCCAGGCGCCCCAATAAACCATTATCAGGGTGTAAAACTGAAATCTGAATATTAGGCTTCTTTTCCATGGACTGTTGATAGGCCTCTCAAACTCTCACAACTGCTTGCTGCTGCCTGATAACTGCTCACTGCTGCCTGATAACTTGCTTGTTGAGCACACAGTTCAACTGTCCATGGAAAAGAGGCCTTATGGTGGCCATACATGGTACAATTTTTTCATCCAATCTTACCATTTCTATGTAGTATAAAGGTAAATGAAGTGAATATACTGAAAGGATCATTTAGGCAGTCCCCTTATATTACATAGAAATGGTAAGATTGGATGAAAAAATTGTACCATGTATTGGCCAACATTAGTCTAAAATTTTGATCCTCGATTTGCTTTGGAATTGTTCCTGCTTGCACAGCTTCTACTAATTGCATCATTCAGAATAAAGCACTACTAAATTTGCATTTCATTAATCTATGTTCAAAACTATTTCCTCTGCTCTTTATGTCCTTGCACCCGATAATACATCCTCTGAGTTTGCTAAATATCTGCAGTGGGGGAGGGGAGCATTGAGAATGGCTCAGGATACTTCCCACACAGATGCTTTGTAATTTCTGCTCCGCTTATGGAATGATGAATAAGTGACAAATTTGGACTTGTCGATGTTACTTATTTAATTATTTAATTCTAAAAATTGTGTGTTTTCCTCATACATAGTTAGCGAGCAGAGGTAGACAAAAATTTGTTATTCAGTTCATAAGATTTTAGCCCTCATCAAATGATCTGTGTTTTTTAAAATCACAGATATGATCAATTTGCATGCAGTAGATTAAGGATGGTAGAAAACTATAGGAGACCATCCATAACCACAAACTGCAGGTGTCATAAACAATGAGCTATAGGGCCTGATTCACTAACGTACAGTAAAGCTCCTTGTGCAAAGCAATTTTACTATTACTACCGCAGGGGGGAAGCACCAACCGTTATCCCATTAGTGTCACACGCTTTCTCAATAACATACGCATTGCTGTGGTAGCACAGCAGTGTTATCATAGGCATGCGCATGTTAGCCCAGTAATATGTGCGGTGCTAATGGGTTAATGGAGGGTGCTACCCCTGCATTAGTAACGGTAACATTGCCGTGCATCTCCATGCACACTACAACTTAAAGAGAAACCGTGAACAAGAATTGAGCATCATCCCAATCAGTAGTTGATACCCTCTTTTACATGAGAAATCTATTCCTTTAGTCAAACTGATCATCAGGGGCTCTGTATGGATGATATTGTGGTGAAACCCCTCCCACAAGAAACTCTGAGGACCATGGTACTCCTGGCAGTTTCCTGTCTGTGAACCTTGTTACATTGTGGGAAATAGCTGTTTCCAACTGCCAAAAAAGCATGTAGCAGCTACATCACCTGCCAACAGTAAAAATGTCACCATGTAATAAATGTCAGAATGTAAATCAGGAATTTTAAAGATTTTACAATGGGCAAACACTGACTAAATCATTTATACATAATTATTGTAAAAATTAAGCCCTTTTTTATTACATTATTTTCACTGGAGTTCCTCTTTAACCGTACTTTAGTGCATAAGGCCTATAGTATCCAATAAACCTGCAGTTTGAGGTTATGGATGGTCTACCATAGTTGTCTACCGTCTTTTGTCTATCTCTGTCTGTGCTGACAATGAATTGGACATTAAAATTTGTGATTTAAGTTGGCATTAGGATATCTGATTAGTAAACATTTGCAAAACTATCAATACAAAGTGTCTACTGTTTTGTCCGCATTAACACTTAGGCCTCAGGCACACTATAAGAGCTTTTCTGAGCGCTTTTTGGCCTCCAGAGCTTTCTGAGAGCTGTTTAAAAAAATGTTGCCATTGACTTTCATTAAAATTGCTGTAAAATCACACGATTTTACCCTTGATCGTGATTTTGCCTTGATTTCAATGTAAGTCAATTGGAGTGTTTTTTAAAAAGCTCTCAGAAAGCTCTGGAGGCCAAAAAGCGCTCAGAAAAGGGCTTATAGTGTGTCTGAGCCCTTACAGCTCAGACACACTATAAGTAAAAAATAGTTTCTTTAGCATTTAGCAAAGCAATTGATTCATTTTTTTTAAATAAAGCTGTAATTCTGATTGGCTGCTTTGGATAACAAATGGATTGTTAATGAGGTGCTAATCATTTGTGTAAATGCACATTTTATGTTAATTGTATGCAAGTTTATACAATGTGGAATTAGATCAATCACTGCATTTGATTAGTCTAATTCCAAATTGCATAAATCTGCATACAATTATCATACAATTTGCATAATTTTGGAACTATTTTTTTCATCCCTATTGATAATCAGCCTCTCCTTGCATAGTACTAGAAATGTGTGAGGTTTTATAGAATGTATGGGCCAGATGCATCAACATCTTTAAGAGTGTGAATATTCTTGTTGTCCATGGCAACCAATTATATTTCTTACATTTTCAGGTAAGCATTGTACAAATTAGAAGCTGAATACTTTTCAAACAAGAATTTTTATGTAGTTTGTTAGTTTGATACCTGTAAAAATCCATGACAAATTACTGCATGATTGATAAATGAATGTAGAGAGGTTATTAGGAGCGTGTATGCATGGAAAATGGTGCTGTATATTGCTTGGCTATATAAATGGTGTAATGTAAGGACACAGGAGGCTTCAGCAAAGCCCTCCTTAAATGTCAGCTATATACTGAATATCTTATAATAGGAAATACCAATATAGAACCTTTTAATTTGTGGATATTTTACAGAGCACTGCACCTAATCTACTATGATATGGAAACCCCCTGCGGCCAAGCTCAGGCAGGCTTAATTTATGCACGAGGATAGGATTGTACGATAAATCTTTCCTCTTATTTACAGTGACTATATTGTTACAGACATCTCATTGCAATTGTGTCAGTCGGAGCACTGCTCATGCTCATCTCTACAAGTTTTTCCAATTTCATCAAAACATGCCACAGGCAAGTTAGTGAAGGACAGGATGTCATTACTTATGATCTACATCTCATCAAACAGGCAGAGGGGAAAGATAAACTCAATAATAGAGGGGTGTTACAGAGCGCGGCTGGGTCCATGTGCAGGGATGTTTCATATGACCTTCTTTAGGAAAGTCAGACATTAGGATTAGATAGATGTAGATATTGTTGTCAAATTCTTAGGAAAAAAAAATATCACATATACTGGACCACAAAGGTCATACTGTACTACAAGGGGAGTATGGGTCCAAAAACCACCAAAGCATCTCTTTCAGTTGTCTGATCATGAAATAATGATATTGTCTGCAAAAATGTTAGATTCAAGTCTGGTACACACAACCAATCATGATTAGCCAACCACTGTCCAATTTTACCACGTTCATGAAGTGTGAGAGCTTACCTACACAATTTCTTCATAATATTCAAAATCTGTTGGCCTTTATACCACACAGAAATGGTAAAATTGGCCAATCAAAATTGGACATGTGTATATACCCTTAAGCTGGCCATACATCTAGCGATTTCGTGGCCTAATCAACTATCTGTTTTGATAATGTTATCGAATCGGATGAAAATCTGTACCACACAAGCATGCCAATTGGCAATTCAAAACAGTTTTGGACCGAAATTGGTCGAATTTATCGATCGAGTACGCTGGAAATCTCGGGCCAATGGTCGATTGGGTGCGCAACGGTGAGCGATATATCAGGATGAGCAACAAATGCTGTCCTCTTAAATGTTAATGCTTCTCATCCCCCGGTGACCATGCATTAAAATCTGACTTGGTCAAGCTGCCACAAGTGTCCAGCTTTTTATGCATTTGGGTCACACGCATGTCACTTGCAAAACGCGGCAGTCATGTGGGACGCAAATGCAGGAGCAGCTGGACACTAGCAGCACCTGGAACAGGTTAAATTCTAATGCACAAGCACTGGGGACACATTAACATTTGGGGGACAGCAGTGCAGGTGGCGTCACAAGGCTAATATTGAAGAGATTTTATGCTGAAATCGAACGGGAATCAGCCTGCGGTATATTGGCAGCCAACAGATCTCTCTGATCAGATTTGATGCCATGTATGGGCACCTTTAGGCTACTTGCACATTTGTCAATTGTGAAAAGGTATGTAGTTTTGCTTGTGCATTTCCCAAAGCGTTCATGCACGCTTTTATGCATTTAAACCTGTTTCTGCATAAAATACACTGAATAGAAAAAAAACACACACAAATGCACACATAAATGCAAAAATGCACTAGATGTGAATGGGCCAATTAATTAACATGGGCTGCCAAGAGCCCCAATGAGGAAGATGTGTGTACTGTGAGCTAGGCCTAAGTGAAGCTGTGTTTTTTAAGCTGTCATTCTGAATGCATTATACTCAGGAAATTCAACAGGTAAATCAAGGTCCAACTTGAAGATTGAATATCCTTGGCAGAAACCTTGCTTGTGCTGACAGTAAGGCAGTACATTCAAAAGAACTGACTTTTCAATACGTATATAGTCCTAAACAATGTTTATTACCATCTTTATGTAAATTATGTTGATATTTAACTACTTAACATCCATCCATTAAAACGTGCAAACTCCAGCATGCAGCTGAGTGCTCCTGTGGGCGCTCCCACTGGCAGACCTGTAGAAAGCATGGCTTCCCAAAGATTTTTCAATTTAAAGTGTAATTTGAAGTGTAATTCTTATTAGTTACATCACTAATCCAATATTGCTTTCATATAGGGCTTTTAAAGGATACCAGAGCCGAATACAGCTCTCTTCCAGGTTGCCCGACTAAGGTGACCCGGAAGAGGATCCCAGGGGGGCTTTTAGGTAAGATACAGGGGGCAGAGCAGAGAACGGGGAGAGCAGGGCCATCAGGATAGGTGATAGTAATTCTCTTGCTTTATTTGTCACTGGTATCCTTTAAATACATCTGGTTTATAGACTTTTTATCAAGTAAACTGTGTGGCTGTTTGTTTTTTTAAACTGGTCACAGATGTTCCAGTTCTTTGTTAGCTGGAAAGCTGCGTGACTTCCAGGTATAGAGCCTCATTCAAGGGATCTATATTGAGCATGGAGGATTGTGCATGACTTTAAGATATATAAGCCAATAAGGAGTGCTATAGAAAAAAGTAGAGAAACTTAAAAGAAAGGATGTAAATGCACCTCACTTGTATGCTTTGAATTCATGTGCACTGCATTATTACCGTGGTTAAATGCAACTGTTGTATTCAGAAATAAATCCACAAGAGTATGAGACGTAAGCAAAATTCATATTTTTGTAATCCTTTGGATTGTAAACTCGCAGGGGCAGGGCTCTCACCCTTTAGTCTCTTGGAATTTGTTATATATTTTATTAATCATGTTGTTTTTGTCACTGTAATTATCAATTCTGTATTTTGCACCAATTCAGTATTTTTGTATATTGTGTACACTATTGTCTGTATTGTTTTGTACCACATGATTGACTTTATACAGCGCCACGAAATTTGTTTACGCTTTGTAAAGCAATCCTATATAATAATCTGCCTGTGTCCTCCTGTGTCCCTGTGTTTAGGCCAGTGCGCATGTGCGGCTCGCAGGCGGACTTTGGACAGCACAAGAAAATGGGTGCAGGGGTGGTTGTGTGCGTCGCGTCCGTTGCGGATGTGCGGACGTGTGCGCATCGTGGGCATGACTGTGTTGATCGTGTAGTGACCGAGGCCTAGCACCTGTTGTATCAGGCCTAAGCTCTAGCAATAATAATATTTTTATAAAGACAAAAGCACATAGCAACAAAATTGTCAACACTATCTAGTTCTGCTTAGTAATATGAAAATATCTTTTAATGTGCATACTGTATGTGAGCATACATATAGAGACTTGGTTGGACTTGCTTGCTAAAGTAATATTTTTTTCACAAAAATGAGGCTCAAGTTAATCTATATATATATATATATATATATATATATATATATATATATGTGCACAGGCAGGATAAGCAGTAATTATTATAGCTGGTTCACATGGTCACAACTGATGCTTTTTAAGTTTAGGTGAGGTGATAAGGGGATGCACTAAACTGCATTAAGCAGAATTACGTTCATAAATTACGTTTATAAAGTCTTATGCACGAGGTGTAGAGCGTAATGCATTGCATGTAATCTATTGCATATTGTTCTGCTTATCGTGCGCTTTATGACATTATCCTGCTAAACGCAGATTAGCGCATTCATGCTTCAAGGCTTCATTGGAGGAAATTGGATCAATGCATTTTAAAATGTTCATTAAAGAGAACCCAAGCCAAGGTTCGGGTTCAGAAACCAATATTAACCTAAAAAGAGGGAAGCCTCTGAATCCTATAGAAGCTTCCCTCACCATCCTCCCCGCTGCCCTCCTTAACATTGAGGCAGCAATCCTCTTCTGGCACTGCGCTACACCAGTGCATGAGTGGCTCCAGCAGGCGTGACCTTACTTTCACAGGTGCAGTCTGACCACACTTGTGAATGAAGAGGAATGCGGCCCTGATGTGATTACCTACAAGATTTGTAGGTAATCTTTGGGGTCCATGCTTGGCGATGGGGGACCAAAGGGTGGGGTATGAAGCCTCACTAGGATCCAGAGGCTTCCCTTTTCTTAGGTAAGTATATGTTTCTGAACCCAAGCCTAGCCTCGGTTACACTTTAAATATCATTTTTAAAGGTCTGTTTGTTTTTTTTTACCAATTTGTAGTACCACATGTCCCTATTCCCTCACAAACACTAGGTATGTATTATACAGGGGAGGGTGAAGGGGCCCAACTATATTCAGTGATGTGAGGTTGCACTCATTATTTTGGAAGAAACAAAGCTGAACTTGTCATATGGTGGGTTGAAGGCACTTGGCATCTATGATAATACTAATTGTGGCTTTATTTAATGTAATATTTACAAGTTGCACATTGATCTGGTTGTGAATACTGTATATACTAGGGGGTTACATGGGGATTGTGAAAAAATATGTCCAACTCTGGGAGCTGCTTACCATAGATTCTGCCCTATAACTGTTTTCTTTTAAATTGTGTTTGTCATTTTACCAAAATAGATTTATAGTCATGATTTATGGGCCCCACTGTTTCATTGTGAGTTATGGTTCTTTATCCATTACTGAAAATGTCCATTTCCATTAGTGTAATTTAACACGTTTCAGGTTTAGTGTATCTCCTGTTGTTCATCTATGAATAAATAAGCAGAATTCGGTCTTTTCCTCTGTCTGTGTTGAATAATTTTAAAGTATATTGTATTTCTTTTTTTCCTGTAAAGTTTCCTCTGGCAACCTTTTTAAGTGTATTTTTTATTGGAATAAGTTGTAGGTGATTATGAATGTGAAATAGATAACACAATTGTTTTAGTAAATGTCTGACCTCAGCACTTCTAGGCAATAACTGAATTTCTGAATCATCAGGGATTATCTGGCTCATAACCTTATATAACATTTAGAGACCTTTAGTCCAATGAGGTTTATTCTATTAGTATGAGTTCCATAGATCATTGTTACTCCCAGGCCATTACATTGCTACAATTTGTCAGTCTATAATACAATTGCACATCATATAGGCTTTGAAAATATGCCTGAAGGCCTAAAGCCACCTGTCTGAATAATAAAGGATAATGCATTGCTTATAACAGGAAGTACATCCATAGTGCTTTTCATGATACGAGTATGAGATTTAATGGTTTGGGCATGCATTTCAAATGTTGTAGTTGCATGGCAGTACAAATATCTCTTTTGGCGTCCATATTTTTGTCTTCCTATCATTTTAAAGTGTACCAGAGATGAAATAATATAACAATTTTTATCATCTTTGGTTTTCTTTAAGTTTGCCTCTGACAAATTTCCTTACTCCCGTTTGCCTGTGAATAGCTTATTTTTTAGTTTCCACTTGGTTTTAAGCCTTTTCCTTTAAAAACTATTAACCACCCTCCATCAAAAGTTTTTCTTAGGTAAAAAAGTTAGTCAGTCAATATACATTTGTGTTTTGATAGAATAGATTCCACTGACAAGGCTTGCGGAATCTTTCAAACAGGATACTTGAGTTATCACTTAAATGGTGAACAGAAGGTATTCAGACAAACTGTCCATTAGAACATGGTAGACCTTTGGAAAAGGTAATTCTAAGCACAATAAAGCTTCTTGCATTGCATTCCATTGTTTCCACCACATTGAAGAGGACCCGAGGTGTGTTTGAAGAATGTGATCTGAATACAGAGGCTGGATCTGCCTATACAGCCCAGCCTCTGTTGGTATTCCAAACCCCCCTAATGTCCCCCTGCACTCTGAAATCAGACATAGATCACAGCCGTGCTGTGCGGCTGTGTTTACATCTGTAGTGTCAGTCTCGGCTGCTCCCCGCCTCCTGCAGAACTCCGGACCCTGCCCCCTTCCCTTCCCTCTAATCAGCGAGGAGGGAAGGGAGGCAGGCGGGGACCAGAGTTCTGCAAGAGGTGGGGAGAGCAGCAGACTGACACTATAGAGTAAAACACAGCCGCTGCGACATGCTGTGTGTCGACAGCACGGCTGTGATTTATCAGGGATTGCAGAGTTCAGGGGGACCTTAGGGGGGTTTGGAATACCAACAAAGGCTGGGCTGTATAGGCAGATCCAGCCTCACTATGCAGATCACATTCTTCAAACCAAGCTCGGGTTCTCTTTAATCACCAATTGTAATGTAGAGGCATGTCTAAAACCTAGCTTTAAATCTTAGACATTTTGTCAAACACATTAAGAAAAAAAATCAGACCCAGCAAGAAAATGCCCAAGTTCATTTTTTTTCCTGTGTAACTGATAAAAATAAATGTTACTTCTTCCTTTAACCACTTCCCTACCACAGGTTATTACCACTTCAAGACCAGAGCAATTTTCACATAATGCTTCTCCCATTCATTCACCAATAACTTTATGACTATATATCCCACTAAAACGATCTATACTTTATTTTTTGCAGGACAAACTAGGCTTTCTTTGGGCAATACTTTTTGCTAACAATTATTTTATTATATATGCATTTTACAAGGAAGAAGAAGAAAAAAATTGCAAAAATTCATCATTTCTCAGCTTTGCTTGTAAAAAAAATAACAAAGATACTTTCTCTAGTAACTTGATCATATGTTTAATTTTAGAAAGGGTGCATAAGACCTGCTCTAACATGTTTCACACGTATGCTGCATGCTTCTTCATGAGTTTTAAGTAAAATGCTTGAAAAGATTTCCCAGATGGAGCTTAGAGTGGTAAGTGCTTGGAAATACTTAAATTGAGAGCTTTGCTGAGCCACAATTATCACTGGAAATTTCCACAGCACTTAATCTTTTGGGAATACTAGCTAATGGCATAATAGTTTTATGTCAAAGTGAAATGTTTGGGAAAAGTGGCAGACTTGCAGGTATACAGGTGTACGTTTGGCACAAATTATTGCTTTCACCATTCCTGGGAATTATGCTCCTTAACCTCAGATCAATTTGCAACAAACTAGATGCAGCTGCTGACTGATACAAAAAAAGTTTATCTCTCTTTCTCTTTGTTTTATCTGAGCCAATCTGAGATGATGGACTATATGCCATTCAGTTATCTCCTAGGAGATAGTTTTTCATCTTCGATTTAAAATAACTTTCCAGCACTTTTCAATTCAAAACAAGTACCAAAAAGTAGGTGAAAAAAAGTACTATCAAAATTATTTTGAGTATTTTCTTGCTTTCTGGTGGGTTAAAGCAGAATATAACCCTGCATTTCAACTTTGCTCTAAAACATTATTTACAGCATACTATATGCAACCAGCATTTTTTATTTACTAGACCAGCATTAGAAGGGTTACACACAGAGCTTTAAAGTTCCGTGGAGAGAACTGCTCCCCGCAGCCGAAGTTTAGATAGATACATTTAAGTAAACAGAATGTAACAAGTGTGCAATGTGACTCACTCTCTTTGACTGTGCAGGAGCTGGAGGACAGCCAAATAGTGTGTAACATCCCTCACTTGTTACTTTCTGTGTACTTAAATGTATCTATCTAAACTTCGGCTGCGGGGAGCAGTTCTCTCCACGGAACTTTAAAGCTCTGTGTGTAGCCCTTCCAATGCTGGTCTAGTAAAAAAAAATGCTGGTTGCATATAATATTCTGTAAATAATGTTTTAGAGCAAAGTTGAAATGCGGGGTTATATTCCGCTTTAAAGGGCATTTTATTGACAAGCTTAAAAATATCACCTAGGAGAAAACTCAGGTGAAAAAGTTAATTGCATATGGGCCCATGTGTTAAAACAAATAGACTTAATATCCACAGAGCTGACCAGAACCAAATTATTTCAGTAAAATTAAAAGTGGAGGAATTAGGGGTTCTTCTCCATTTCCTCAAGCTTCATACGTAGAATTAATTGTACCATGGCTACTTTCTTGTTTATAGAAGCATTCTTCCTATGTTTAAAAACAGCTTGGCTCCTTTCCTGCTGATTGACATTTTGTTAGCTTTATCAATGATGGTCTAGAAGATGTCCATCTTCTTAAAGTCTTGAAAGTCTTGTCAGCTAATACCTTGTTGCAGGATTCCCTTTACTTACAAAATCTGCCAGACCCTACATCCTGCTAACTAAGTCCACAGAAGTCTACAAATAGTGGAAGGAGGAAGCTTAATGAGTGGAAGAGCTCAAATGGAGACGGCCGTACTCCCGAAGGCTCTTTAAGTAAGCTAACAAGATGGCAATAAACAGGACAGGAGTGAGACAGTAATCAAAATGTTAAGAAGACTGCAATGAAAAAGAAAGGAACCAAAATGCAATCAAGGCTGCCAATGAAGATGGTGCCCCAAACCAGGACCCCAAAACCTCCAGAGTAAGATACTACCACAATTTTTTTTAACTCATCAGAATCAGAATCCGCCTTATTCGCCAAGTGCGACCAGAGTCGTACTCGGAATTATTTGTGGTTCACATGGCATATGCAGGTACAAAGACAGGCACATAGGTGCGCAGGCAGACAAAAACAGACATCTACAAATGTACAAGCTACATAGACATTAACAGAGTTTGACAGATAAGAACAGCCCCATGGGGCCTGTGTAAAGTCATTTAGATCAAAGAGTCCCAAAGCTGTTTATGGATCACTCAAAAACAGCTGAGAGGTTTCCTGGCCAAGGAAATTACTGTACTTCTCCACTAGTTTAGCAGCAGAACTGCTTGGGGGAAGAAGGAGTTCCTGCGCCCGGTGGTTTTGGATGGGATAGTTCTATAGCGGCGATCCGATGGGAGGAGATCAAAGTAGCGACTGCCAGGGTGGGAGGGGTTGCAAGAGATCCTGGTGGCCCTCTTCTTCATTCTGGCAGAGTAGAGGAGATCAAGAGATGGCAGTGGTGATCCAATGATTCTCTCTGCCACAGTGATGACTCTCTGCAGCTTATACCTGTCACTAGCCGTCATACTAGCATACCAGACGATGACTGAGGAACAGAGGATGGACTCAATGGTTGCAGTGTAGAAGCTGGTCAGCAGTTCCCGTGGCATACCAAATTTTTTCAGTTGTCGCAGGAAGAACAGCCTCTGCTGAGATTTTTTCTGAATTGTGGTGGTGTTCTTTCCCCATTTAAGGTCGTTGGTAAGGGTTGTTCCAAGGAACCGCACCGATGGTACCCTAGTGACTTCGGTATCGCCTATGCGGACAGGTGGGAGGGGAAGGGGGTGCCTCCTGAAGTCAACAGTCAATTTAACAGTCTTTGCTGCGTTCAGTACTAGATTGTTTTCCTTGCACCAGTTGCAGATTCTTTCGACTTCGCTGCGGTACTCGTGCTCTCCATTGCTACCAATTAGGCCGATGATGGTGGCGTCATCTGCAAATTTGATGACCTTCACAGAGCCAACGGTTGAGGTACAGTTGTTGGTGTACAAGGAGAACAGGAGTGGGGACAGTACGCATCCTTGTGGAGCACCAGTGTTTGTAGTTCTCACACTGGAATAGCAGTTGCTGAGCTTGACCTGTTGCGTTCTCTCCGACAAGAAGTCTTTGACCCATGCACAGAGAGTGGGGTCAACTCCGAGCCGCACCTGGTTAACAAGCAGGATGTCTGGGCAGATCGTATTGAATGCAGAGCTAAAATCCAGGAACAGGATCTAGCGTAGGAGTCAGGCCTGTCCAGGTGTTCTGTGATGTATGCCAGGCTGATGTTGATGGCATCCTCCACAGATCTGTTTGCCCTATAAGCAAATTGGTGCGGGTCAAGGAGGGTGTTGGTGTAGCTCTTGAGGTGGGCAAGGACCAGTCTCTCCAGGATCTTCATAATGTTGGAAGTTAGGGCCACAGGTCTGAAGTTGTTAAGATCTGTGCTGCTTGTTTTTTTGGGGACTGGTATAATTGTCGACCTCTTGAAACAGGAGGGGACTGTACCTTCTAATAGCGACCTCTTGAAAAGGGAGGTGAGCACAGGAGATAACTGAACTGCGCAGGTTCTTAGGCATACCGATGACACCCCATCCGTGCCTGAAGCCTTCCTGGGGTTCAGCTTGCGGAGGTGCCGGAGAACTTCTGCTTTTTGGATGCCAACTGGAGCCCAGGCGCAGAGTTCCCCCTGCACCTTAGCCGTGGTTGCAGGGGCCTTGAGTTGCTTGGACTGGAGTTCGAATCTGCAGTAGAATTCGTTGAGCTCCTCAGCCAGCTGGAGGCTGGGGGTCACAGGCTGAGGGGGAGGTTTGAAGTTTGTGGCAGCCCTAAGGCCTCATTTCCATCTATGCGCTTCTGTCCGTTTTTCAGCAACATGTATCTATCTGTAACATTGATGTGCTGAAAAAAAGCGGATAGAAGCGGACAGATGGAAACAAGGCCTAAGGCCTTTCCATACTTCTCGTGTATTGTTGGACTGGAGGCAGAGTCCCGCCCTTTCAGAGAATGCCCTCTTGGCAGCTCGCAGTTCACATTTCAGGGCGTTCCTTGCTTTTCTAAACTCCTCAGGGGAGCCAGACTTGTGTGCCGCCTCCTTATTCTTCCGGAGCCGGCGCAGTTTGTCATTAAACCAGGGCTTATTGTTGGGGAAGACCTTGAAGGTTTTGGATGGTATACACGCTTCTTCGCAGAAGCTGATGTAGAAGGTAACATTCTCTGCCCATTCATCCAGAGTGGGTGCCTCCAGGACCCTCCAGTCGGTGGAATCAAAACAAGCTTGGAGCTCCTTTTTGGCTTCAACAGTCCATTTTTTTTACAGTTCTGATGGTGGGATTCACAGACTCCAGAAGCCTCCTGTAAGTGGGGATCAGATGGGTTGTGTTGTGGTCGGAACTTCCCAGGGCAGCTACCTGGATGGCCTTGTAAGCGTTCTTGTGGACCGTGTAGCAGTGGTCCAGGATGTTGGGGCAGGTAATGTGTTGCTTGTAGTGAGGCATCTCTTGACGTAGGTTTGCACTGTTGAAGTCCCCCAGGATGATGAAGAGGGCCTCCGGGAGGGCAATTTCCCACCACGCGATGCTGTTGCTAAGTGCCTGCAGAGCAGTCTTGGTGCAAGCGTTTGGGGGGATGTAGACCCCAACGAGAATGGGGGAAGAGAACTCTCTGGGGGAATACCGAGGCCTGCAGTTTATGGCAAAGAATTCAACATCTGGGGTGCAGATCTTGCTGAGAATGCTTTTACACACTTCGCCAATGAGTATGTGGTCTTTCCTGTTAGCCAGAGTGGGGTGCTTAACTAAAAGCTCTGAATTCAGGCATCCCAGCCATTTTGAAAGAGCCCCTGTTATGTGAATATGGCAGGAAGAATGGAGAGGGGAGGCTATGTCACCTGTTTCTTTCAGAGCCACACCCCCACTGTTGGTGGTCTAGATTCCAAGCTGAAGGTAGGTTTACTTAAAGGACTTACGAGTCCAAATAATAAAAAAAAAAAGTTAAGTACCTGAATTAAAGTTGAATTCACAGAAGACGCCGTCCGCGCCTCCGTGCCACTCCGCCGGGTCTCCGCAGTTCAATAGTCCCCCGGGCCGCTCCCGGCCCCACTAAAATGGCCGCCGGAGCTGGCCGTGGCTGCACAGTCCGCACAGACACGAGTGCGGCTGCGCAGCTCTTGGGCCTCCCCCCGCTCCACGCTACAGGCTGTCTCCTGTAGCGTGGATCGGGGGGAGGCCCTAGAGCTGTGCAGACTCGCTTCTATGCAGACTGAGCAGCCACGGCCAGCTCCGGCGGCCATTTTAGTGGAGGCAGGAGAGCCCGACCCGGGCTGTGGGGTCGGGAGCGGCCCGGGGGGCTATTGAACTGCGGGGACCCGGTGGAATGGCACAGAGGGCGCAGATGGCGTCCTCTGTGCATTCAAATTTAATTCAGTTACTTAACTTTTTTTTTTTTATTTGGACTCATAAGTCCTTTAACATAAGGAAATTCACCTCTGTTGTGCAATAGCACCTGCTGTATGAGAGTCTTAACTCGGCTCCCAAATCATTACATTATTGAATAACTTGGTAGTTCAAAAAAGCGTTAATTTATTTGCATAACTAGACACTAAATTAATGCATAGCTTTGTTTATGCTGTTAAATATTTTTGACTTTAGTGATAAAATGAAGGCTGCAAAATCATTAAACAAGATGTCAAGGGTGCAAGAGTTTTTTTTTGACTCAACTTCTCTGTGGCGTTTGTGTCTTGCAGTCATGAGATGCATGGCATCTTATATGTGTGATAAGAGGGACAAGAAGTTTGTGTTGCTCTTGGAGACATGATTATTCCATTACTAAGAATATTGGAGACAAGAAGGAATGTCTGGGTTTAGAGACAGCCATTGGACTTGTCACCAATCTTACTGTGCTTAGCATGCTCAAACTAATGGAAGGTGAATTAGCTTTATGCTAATTAAAGCTCAGGGTTTCTTCAGCACATGAATGTTGGCACCTTTTTGGGGGGATATTTTCCATTATACATCTATAAGTGTTGAAGCTAACACTGCTAATCAAAATGTACAGGCTTCTTAATTCCAGGAAAATAAATGCTCTGAATATCAATGCTGCTTTTCTGGGAAAAGAAATACACATGGGAATCCTACTGCTGCCCTATCAGCTTGTCCTATGAAAAAAACCATGAAACCTAAAATCAATCTGCTAATAAGTTCCCCAGTGACTGAAAGCTTTAAAATTGCAAACCTTGACGAATGCCACGGTGGTCACAATCACTGCATTCCGATAGATGGTTAGTAGTTACTTTTTCTACAGCATACTTGTCACATTGCTTTCCCTATTAGATTTCTGAACAATAATTAAACTAATTATGCTATCAGTATAAAAGACACTATGAGATATTCCCAATGACTTTAAATTATATTAAGAGGTGTTGGAACATTTTATATATAATGATGGAAATTTTATAGGCATTTATCATGGCCTAAAATGCATAGGGAGTGATGTACTAAAGGAGAAGTGCAGTGTGGAGCAACGCGTTTCACTGTTTTTACTTTCTTGGTTCAGCTGTGTTTAGGGTAATGAAAATCAGAACTTCTCTGATTGGGTGTTTGGAATAAACTCAGTGAAATGTCACTGCTCTCCTGTGCACATCTCCTTTAGTGAGACGTCCCTACAGAGTTTGTCATGCTATTTGTTTTAATGATTGCAGTAGATAAATGGAGGTAAACAGTTATAGAAATGTTTTGTGAAGGGAACAAGGCATATCCAGCAGCTGACAGGGCCCAGTAGTAATACTTGTCTATGTAATTCTTTAGTTGGAAACTCACAATATTTAAAAAAATATATATTCTCCATATTGTGGAAATACAATTTAGACTTCTACAAACAGAATTCATTTCTGGTCACTATTTTAGGATTGTGGTAATTTTTTTTTTACTAACTTAAAGAAAGAGAAAATGAATTCTGTGACAAACCTTCAAGGCGGTATAAGAGTATTACCCCCTAACCACCTGTTTGGAGTTACAATTGACATATGGTTTATAATACCAGTCTAGGTATATTGGTGTTCCAACCACTAGACAGGCCAAACTAAACCAAACAGGTTCAACAGTCTATGAGAAATGTACATCATCAATAATTTCATTGATGATAAACGTAAATCTTCAACACATTCTGTGAAACAAAGATGTCCATTTCTTAAGGATGAAAGCTGTTTCAAACAGAAACCATAGAAGGGAAACGCAATGGTCACTGCATTACTTAAAATAGTATGAAAGAACTTGTAGCTATAGTAATAAATGCTTCTAGCAAATGCACAAGAGATAACAGTGCAAAACAAGGCTCAAACTGCCCATTGACATAGGAAGGACTTACTTTTTCAATTGAAAGCTCCCTGCAGGGAGATATGCATCCAAACTGGTGATAGCATTATCTTGTGTTTACTTGTTTGTAGCAGAGAGGAATGTAAACATTCCCTGACTGTGCAGAAACTTCTTCAAATGTGTCCATAACACAGAAAGCTGCTCAGGAATCATTACTGGGTACATTACAATATAAATACATCAGTTATGAATAAAATGCAATGGCAGCTTTCAGAGGAAATACAACTGTACTTTGGAAACTTGTAATTTCTAAATGAATATTAATACTTATGCACAAAAGTAAATATGATAACTGTATGGGATATAAAAAGTAGGAAAACACATTTTATTAAATATTATGTCAGAGTTTAATACCGATTTAAAGAGAAACTCCGACCAAGAATTGAACTTTATCCCAATCAGTAGCTGATACCCCCTTTTACATGAGAAATCTATTCCTTTTCACAAACAGACCATCAGGGGGCGCTGTATGGCTGATATTGTGGTGAAACCCCTCCCACAAAGAAATTCTGAGTACGTACTCTTGGCAGTTTCCTGTCTGTGAACCTTGTTGTATTGTGGGAAATAGCTGTTTACAGCTGTTTGCAACTGCCAAAAAAGCATGCAGCAGCTACATCACCTGCCAACAGTAAAAATGTCACCATGTAATAAATGTCAGAATGTAAATCAGGGATTTAAAAGATTTTACAATGGGCAAACACCGACTAAATAATTTATACATAATTATTGTAAAATGAAGCACTTTTTTATTACATTATTTTCACTGGAGTTTCTCTTTAAGTTAATTGGTTCCTCCCAATACCAATCCAGTCATAGAAACAACGAAAATTACACATACACTCATAACTTCCTGTTCGCGTACTAACAGCACGCACAGGAAGATTATGTTTGGGGACATCCATCTTGTGGCCAAATAGTAAAATTACACCTATATACATTTTTTTAAACAATTACACATACACATACCATTAAAATTAACCCCTTACCTCCCACATGCTACCATAGTTGCCCAAATAAAACATTTTCATAAAAAAATGACAATTAAAATAAAATACATTAATAGTTACCTTAGGGACTGAACTTTTTTTATTATGTATGTCAAAAGAATATAATACTGCTATTTTTGAAAATATGGGCTTTTAAATAGTGATGGATGCAAAACTAAAAAAATGCATCTTCATTTCCAAATAAAATATTGGCGCCATACATTGTACTAGGGAAATATTTTAAATGTTACAATAACCGTGACAATTTTTTTTTCTTTTTTCAATTAAAATGCATTTAGAACAATATAATTTTTAGCAAAATGTACCACCCAAAGAAAGCCTATTTGATGGTGAAAAACACAATATATAGATCTTTTCTTGTGATAAATAGTAATAAGGTTAATGGTGAACGAATGGAAGGAGTGCTAAAAGTTGATAATTGCTCTTGCTTCAGAAGGGGGAAAACCCAGTAGCGAAGTTGTTAAACCCAATACCAGAAAAATTGTAGCAGAACAGCATTCAAACAGTTTAACACAGCACTTTGTCCTGCAGTGGAAAGAGCCCCTTCAGCTTATGATCTGCATCTGAAGGGGTGATAACATTAATTTTTGTTTACATTCCTCAGTTGATACAATTAGTTATAGCCAGCCACGTGCAGAAAAGGAACTGCTCAGGGGCTGACAAGCAGAGACATATGAAACATTATTACTAGATAGGTGCTGTATTTATATATTAAAATCTAGTAATAAAATGCAAGGGCAGCTTGCAGAGCAAATAAACTTTACTTTGGTAACTTGTAATTTGTAAATGTCAGAGTTTTATTCCATTTTAAGATTGAGGACATGGAGCCAATAATGTGCCCAGCAGTTCCATCTTTAAAATTAAAACAACATGCATGCCAACCCTTTCACCAAGAATTTAGCAGCATATGGGTACTTCCTTATTTCATAGTAATAGATATAGGCATTCTTGTTATTCTTATTCATCCATAAACATTAGAACACAAAGTATCCGGGCACCAGCAGCAGCAGTATGCTTAGTAAACCTTTAATGCATCCCCAAACCGCATGACATACAAAGTGAAATGCCTAACGTCGTTTCACAGGACAAAATCTGCTTCTTCAGAACTTGCCTCTGAAGAAGCAAGTTTTGTCCTGTGAAACGACGTTAGGCATTTCACTTTGTATGTCATGCGGTTTGGGGATGCATTAAAGGTTTACTAAGCATACTGCTGCTGCTGGTGCCCGGATACTTTGTGTTCTAATGTTTATGGATTACGATTCTAATTGCCTGGAGGCACAGCTGGAGTGACCTGTTACCCCCTACCTGTCTACAGTCTGGAGCATCTTGTGCCACTCTACATTACTCTTTCTTTGTGATTTATTCTTATTCATATAGGCATTATTTACTTATTATTAAAATAATAGTAATTGAATCCCCCAGTGGCCACTTACAGTACAAGTCTAGATGTCGAATCTTTAAAGGAGAACTGTAGTGAGAGATAAGAAATGGAGACCGAGAGCCCAATATAGTGTAGTATATTATGTAAAAATAGAAGAAATATAAATCGTAAGTATAGTACTTACAAACCTGGGTTGCTCTAAGGCAACCACTGTATATGCAGGTGGGGAGATTAGGCCTGACCCCACTCAGGACTAAGATGTCGCTCTCTGTAGATAGAAGAAAGCAGGATGTGTCACCCTTCCACCAAGGGAGGACAACTTGATGTGTAAAAATACAGAGGAGCCAATAGGATAAAATTAGATAAAAGGTTTAAAACGGTTTTGGTGGCGGTGGTGGACCGTCCACACACAAACAGACCAAAATGCTGTTGATTGAAGAAAAAAACAGTTTATTCACATACTCCTACATAAAAGTGCAACGCGTTTCACGGGCAACATCCCGCTTCATCAGGCAATGAATAACCGGAGTATCTCACAGCTCTAAATCCAACGATAGCGACACAGAGGTGCCAAGCTATCGTTGGACTCAGAGCTGTGAGATACTCCGGTTATTCATTGCCTGATGAAGCGGGATGTTGCCTGTGAAACGCGTTGCACTTTTATGTAGGAGTATGTGAATAAACTGTCTTTTCTTCAATCAACAAGTATGTGAATAAACTGTTTTTTCTTCAATCAACAGCATTTTGGTCTGTTTGTGTGTTGATGGTCCACCACCGCCACTAAAACCGCTTTAAACCTTTTATCTAATTTTATCCTATTGGCACCTCTGTATTTTTACACATGTAGTGAGAGGTATATGGAGGCTGCCATATTGATTTCCTTTTAAGACATACCAGTTACCTGGAAGCCCTGTTGAGCTATCTGCCTGCAGAATCACACCAGAAACAAGCATGCAGCTTAGTCTTGTCAGATCTGACAAATGTCAGAAACACCTGATCTGCTGTATGCTTGTTCAGGGGCTAGGGCTAAAAGTATTAGAGGCAGAGGATCAGCAAGATAGCCAGGCAACTGGTATTGCTTAAAAGGAAATAAATAAGGCAGCCTCTATATACCTCTCACTACAGTTCTCCTTTAATGCAGCGTGCATACGTATTTTCAAGGCATGAAAAACTCCAAGAGATGTCTAATAATTAAAAATGTTTCTAAATGTCCATGAGGGATAAGATGTCCACATAGGAGACTGGTTCATTGTGAAGACCACAAGACCACTTAGTCTCACCAACACAAATGGTTGGCTTGCCTGTGTATTCATTTTATGTCTATATAGATAAGATGGGGGGGTCAACAGAGAGAGAACAGCCAATATTGCCTCTGCTACCAACCTATGGAAATCAATAGCAAATGGGTCACGTTCTAAACTCCAAGTGCTTGTGAAAAAAATCAACAGTCAACAGCTAGATCATTCACACACAGGAGACTGTAAAGTAAAGTCTAGAGATACCTTTAGAAGCATAAGGACATCCGTAACAGTGGATTTATTCAAGTGAAAAAAGGTTGCTGTTTTAAAGAGACACTGAAGCGAAAAAAAAATGATGATATTATGATTTGTATGTGTAGTACAGCTAAGAAAAAAAACATTAAGATCAGATACATCAGTCTAATTGTTTCCAGTACAGGAAGAGTTGAGAAACTCCAGTTGTTATCTCTATGCAAAAAAGCTATTAAGCTCTCCGACTAACTTAGTAGTGGAGAGGGCTGTTATCTGACTTTTATTATCTCAACTGTAATTGAACTGTTTACTTTTCCTCTGCTAGAGGAGAGGTCATTACTTCACAGACTGCTCTGAAAGACTCATTTTGAATGCTGAGTGTTGTGTAATCTGCACATATTATAGAGTGATGCAATGTTAGAAAAAACACTATATACCTGAAAATAAAAATATGAGAATATTTTCTTTGCTGCTAATCTTCTAGTAATTATTCATAGTACACAACCAATTCATTATATCATATATTTTTTTTCGCTTCAGTGTCTCTTTAACTGAGACAATATAAGAGTTTTGTATACATGTGAATAGTGCATTGTCTAGGTGCTGGACCAGATTGTCTATGTTTTCCCACGTTTCTGCTATGCTATTACTATTAAATGAACTTTCTTTTGCCAACAGTGTATAATTAATTCATGTCCTAGTTTATTTCTCTTCTAATTAATAATTAATTACTTAGCTAATTTCCTTTTTCAGAGTGTTTCCACTTTGCTGCAATGTATGCCTTTTATTTCATGGACTAATTTTCTCTTTAATCTCTTAAAAGAAACCCCAAAAAAGGAGGAAAAACATGTTTGAAGAGCCAAATAATAATGCACAGGACACCCTTGCTTTTACTGTAGTATAGTTTCCTGACTGTCCTTTACATTAGGCTACTAGCTTTTAGCAAAAGGCTACAGTCAGTGACCCTGATGCTTAACGATTACAGGGAAATGTATTACACATCTGTCTATATTTATTGACTAGTGACCATTAGCTGTTGTTTACACTAAGAGACTGGCAAATGCGGATAGTGCCCAGGATTATTTCCCACAAGGTCAAGCAGCATGTCTGATTTTATGAAGGTTTCACTATCTCTGAGTTTGTGCAGCTGCTTCATGGAGGAAAGGCAGTTAAGGCCATCTTATTACACATTAACACATACGTTGTCTGCAAAGAGTTTCAACTATTAAGCTCATGCATGCTTAGTTGTAAATAAGTAAAATTCAGCTGGACTACCTAATTGTTCAAGAAGACACATCGGCCCATATGCAATTCCCCTTTTCTCCTGAGTTTTCTCCTAGGTGATATTTTCACACCTTGTCATAAAATGCCATTTCAACCACCAGCAAGCAACACAATACTCAAATTAATTTTGATAGTACTTTTTCATCTACTTTTTGGTACTTTTGTTTTCAATTGCAAAATGCTGAAATGTTATTTTAAAGAGAAGATGAAAATTACCTTCAAGGAGATATCTCGGATGAAAAAGTTAATTGCATATGGACCTTCATCTTTAGTCACAGTGATCTCCTTAGTTAACCACTTGAGGACCGCAGTGTTAAACCCCCCTAAAGACCAGGCACTTTTTCATTAAATTGGCCACTGCAGCTTTAAGGCCAAGCTGCAGGGCCACACAACACAGCACACAAGTGATTCCCCCTCCCCCCCCTTTTCTCCCAAACAACAGAGCTCTCTGTTGGTGGGGTCTGATCGCCCTCCAGTTGTTTGTTTATTTGTAAACATTGATGTGTATTTTTTTTTATTAAAAATCGTTTTTTTTTAATTTACATTCCCCCCCTCCCTCCCCCAACCAGCCTATCACAGCGATCGGCTGTGATAGACATTAGCCTATCACAGCGGATCGCTCCTGTGTCCCACAGAGGGTTTTCATGTGACCGCAGCTGCCCTTGTTTTCCTTCTGTCTTCCGAGAAGCTTTATCTACTGGGAGGGAGTGGTAGTTCCATAGGTACAGAGCAGATTTTACACTTGGCCTCGCCTTCCCTGCCTTTCTTAGCGTTGTATAATTATTACATAATACCAAGTCCCAAAAGATGTTTTCCAAGGACAGTTACAGTGTAAGAAAAGGTTATTTCTCAGTTATCACCGTTCACTATTTTATGAGCAGTTGTTTTGGTGCTCATATTGACTTAATCCAAAACTCAAGCACACCAAAAATGCAGCAGGCGCAGTATTTGAGTTTCATGGAAGAAATCGCTTTGCAGAAGTGGAGAGATGAACTGCAATACACCATCCCTGACAAGTCTGTGCGACAATCTCACGTGCTCAATCAATTACTTCCCCTAAATATAATTACGCATAGTTCCCCCCTAGGTCCCCAAAATAGCTAGGCAGAGTCTCCCATTAGTTAGTGATCCACCAAATATCTGGAGTCAGCGGTGGGAGCCTATAATAAAAATAAGGACTCTGAGGCACCAGCTGTAGGACTGTACTACAATGAAATCCCAGGTGCTGCGGCTGCAGCTCATATCCCTTTGCAGTGACCTGATACTATCATCATAGACAGCCACGGCATTCGTGTGATCCTTCTGCAGTGTTGCCACTCTGCATGTAGCCAGGGAAAGCTCCCAAATTGGACTTTTTAGTCCTGTGGAATGATCAGGGGCATTGCTGCTCAGATTGAGAGCCAGTGCTCCAAACTGTTGCACCTAGTAATGCGTCTGACTCTCAGGGACCTTTTTGAGAGCTACACTAGTAGGTTTCATTCTGCCCATCAGCTGTTACTAGGTGGTTGCTTCCAGTAGAACAAGGAAGAGATGGCAGGAAGTGGTGATCTTCATAGCTCATTTGTTCTAGGGAATAGGAGAGCCACCCTTGTTGCTATTTTCTGGTTCTAGCACAGGCATGGGCAAGCTTGGCCCTCCAGCTGTTAAGGGACTACAAGTCCCACAATGCATTTGCCTTTATGAGTCATGACTGTGGCTGTCAGACTTCTGCAATTCATTGTGGGACTTGTAGTTCCTTAACAGCTGGAGGGCCAAGTTTGCCCATGCCTGTTCTAACACTAGGATTTATAAAGAAAAGCTATTTGTTCTGCTTTATCCATTTTCCCATTTATGAGATTATTTATAAAGCATATGGGAGATTTAAATTGGGTTAACTACAGTAAATACTGACTCAACAAAAGACTTAAATGCAACAACACAGACACCAAACAAACTAAGAAACTACTAGGAGCAATGAAGCGGAACAGATATGCACTTTTTTTTCAATTTTAATGCAATTATCCTAAGCTGTCAAAAAGAACCCATGGGAATTGTATGAACATTTTGAAATGATCTGTTGAATACATTTCCTCCATTATTTTGTTTCCCTTGTAACAATTATTAAGCTTCTGGATTTTCTTTTTCTCAATTACTAATCACAACTGAGTTTTAAGTCACAGATGACAGGTGTCAGAGATTTCACAGACCTCTGGTAAAACTTAAAGGTGTATTTCTTTTGAATTCACCTCTGTTTGCCTTTTTTTTTTCAGATTTTCACTCATTACATTCCACTACCTGGTTTGAACAATACTTCTGGTTCAGGGTTGAGGCTATTCATCATCATTCATTCATCAGTCTTTCATCAGTCTCTCTTCTCACAAGACTAGTCATGTCACTGCTTGAGCTCACCAAACTTAGACCTCATCCACTTAGACCTAAAGTCTTGTGAGGCTTCCCCGTAGCCTACCAGAGCTTATGCAAGGTGGCTTTTAGTTTGTAGGTCATATATATTTGCAAATACTCCCTCTTGGAGTAAAGAGAATTACCCGAAGAAAATTACAGATTTTCCTTTCCCTCATTTGAATTCAGAAAGTCACTTAAAGAGAACCAGAGACAAAGCACCCTCATGTATTTTACTACATTTATCAGTGGGAACATGACAGTAAACACCTTCTCTGCTTTTAAGCCTCATCTACACGTGTAGATGAGGCGGCGATCCGGCAGCTCGATAAGCCGCCGGATCGCCTCTTCCACGTCCCCGCTCGCCGCGCATGCGCCGGAATCAATACCCGCTTGATTCCCGCTTGTCCCCGCGCCGCGCCGCTTATCTTCTGCTCGATTCCCTGCCACTGTCCCCTCGCGGGGAGCGAGCAGGGAATTGGCGGTGGGGAGTTCCGTCCTGTCGGATCTTATCAATCGAGCCGCATCAGCGGCTCGATTGATAAGGAACATCGCGGCCGCATCTACGCGTGTAGATGCGGCTTTAGTTTCATTCTTATCTGCTTAATTAGTCTGTTATCAGCTGTGATAAGAATCCCCAACTGAGCCTTCAGTCTAGGTTTGACCTGGAATCATTATAGCTGAGTCACTCTTCTGTGGAGTCTTTTCAAGCCCAAGCCTGCCACCTCCTGGCTCAGCTTTCCTGCTTTGCATACTGAGAGCTCTGATGACATGGGAGGGGCTGCTGCTGCTGAGAGAGAATCTCTGAAACAGACAAGTGTGGCTGCAATATGATCTGTGTGCTCTGTGTGCACTCTGCATAGATAATGATGATGACTGCAGTTTCATTCCTATGAGAGACACTTCCTACAGGCAGCTGCACATCATACCAAAATGAAAGCACACAGATGAAAGTCTGCAGCAGCCTTTCTCATATAGCCTAGATAGCAGCCTAGTCTCATATAGCCTAGAGTAGACAGCACATCCAGAACAACTCAGAACCTGGAAGCAGAAGGGATATGAGCCATATTGGATTTTTCCTGGAGCAATAATGAATAAAAAACACTAAAAAAGGCACACCAGAGCAGCGAAATTATCAGGTAGAGCATTTATTCTTTACAAGCTATGGACTGATATGTTTATTTTGTGTGAAACGTTCATCTCTGGTTCCCTTTAAATTGATTGTGAAATGTCTGGAATACTCAAGAAGTCCAGTTGAAGTTTTATTTCTCTTTCAATGTTGTACACAGTAGATGTGCCTCCTGACAGCCTTGCCATGATATGTACAAATGCCTTTAATTGTTAACCAGGACAGAAAAGACTAACAACAACCATCATTTACTATAAATATATTTTTCAAGAGACTTATGGGCTTAAGGTGGTGTTTGTGATATCTTTTGAGGTTGTTTATGGATTTTGTTTTACAAAACAAGGTTGTTATGATTGATAATCCTCATCTTTCCTGTTCTAATTCTCTTTCTGAAAGTATATGTGTAGATTAGACATATTAACCATCACATCAGTGGCTGCATACTCTGTGTTGAAGCCAAAAGATAAGCCTGACAGCCAAGTAACTATCACTTATTAAAGGGCTATTGCAATCAGGGGTGTAAAAAAAGCCCCTGTGACCCAGAGAGCTGTGGGAGCAAAGTGGGTGGTCCAGTAAATCGTTAATTCAGAGCGGCAGCGGAGCGTTATTCATTACCTGCTCTCATCAGCGATATACTGTAGATTCTATTCACTTCAAGTGCTGAGCAGCTAGCCAATCACTACGTGGGTTCACCCCTGTCACATGACAAGAGATGGAAGCCACATGGGGACTGGCTCGCTGCATGGCACTTTTAAACTTCAGAGGAAGTGAAGAGCACCTGTAGCATCATTAAGAGCAGGTAATGTATACTGCTCCTCTGCCATTTGCATTATGTACAGGACCCAGCCCGTTTGCAATGGAAGTTGGGGGAATAGCCCAAAAAGTTCTACGGGGCAGGGGGGGCAGGGTAGGAGGCAGTCCAATGTAGTTACGCAATGGTTCCCTCAATGTTCTGTTTGAATTTCATTAAAATCTCTGTTTGATTTTCATTAAAAATGCAAACGATCACGCTAGGATTTTTTTTGAAGAAAGTTGCCAATGACCTCTCATGTTTCTCTTAGGATAGGTGAGAATAGTCATCACACTGGAAGGACTTGTCAGTGTGGTGTCAGCTTGGCGACACTGCAGTACAAAGCTTTGTGTAACGGTAGCAACTGTTTAGAAGCTAATGCAGTGCTTATGTTTTGCTTATAGCCAGTAATAACCTCATACTCTGGACTTGCTATAAGGACCCTGGTAGGCCATGCAGCATTTGCACTTCAGAAGAGCACACAACCTTTGCCTGCCACATTGATGAATGAGCATCACTGTCCAAAATCAAGAAGCGTAAATATTGACTTTCTAGTGAAAATGACAAAGTACATGAAACTGTTGCTGACCAAACAATTCTTTTTTAAGCTTCATCAGTCCCAAGGCTAATTCCTTTAATATCCCGGTTACAGTACATGATCCCTTGTGTAGTTATCTGTCTCCTAACTCAGGAATTACACAGGTAACAAAATAGAAGTAATTAGCTTATTGGCACATGCTATTGAAAAGCATAGGGCTATAAGGAGAATATTTACATTTCCTCCACTGGAGTGTGAATAATTTGGTCATGTGTTGTATCAAATCAAATGAAACGATCTTTATATTGATCAGCCCTACTTAATTAGATGCAATTTAAGTCTTCCACTGCTTTTCTGTTTTAAGCTGCTGAACTTTTAATCTTACCATGCTTCTTCATGGCTGTCTTTATTAAAACTAGATGTGAAACAATGTAAAGATGTCGTGGCTCTAAAAAGACACAAAGCAGTGATGTAATGGTGGAGGTATGAGCATTTAAACTTAGAGTGCACTTCCTGTCCATAACATTGGGGTATCTTACCGGAGTTGGCAAATTATCCCCCCCCCCCCCCCCTTTATGAAGCACCCTTGTCTAGTGTTGTTGGCAAATAAGCTTATTCTTACATGTGTGCCCCCAGGGCCGCATTTACCATAAAGCACTGTAGGCACATGCCTACAGGCCCCTGATGATGAAAAGGTGACTTACTTCCCTCCTTCCTTCCCTATGCAGAGTTCTGATGAGAGGGTAATGAGATGTTACCCACCCTGCTCTCAGCATACCACTGACAATTCAATTAATATTTTGTTATTTATTGCTGTCTCTGTTTTTGTCTGGTTGAACTTTTCCCACATTCTTTCCTGATTGCAAGAAAAAAACAAGCAAAACTGTTTTTTTTAGTATTATCATCAAATTTTATTTATAGTCCAAAGCATTAAAAACAGCATCAAATTAACAGCTAAAACCATTCCAAGGGTTAAAACCAGGGCTGTGGAGTCGGTACAAAAATCATCCGACTCCAACTCTGACTCCAACGCCTCAGTTTTTGAAACCTCCGACTCCGACTCCAACTCTGACTGCAGGTACCCAAAATGGCTACGACTCCGACTCCTCGGCTCCGGCTCCTCAACTCCGACTCCTTATTCTAATACTTACCAGAACTAAAGATTTGGCACAAAATTCATCTGACTTCCGTCTCCTCAGTTTATGAAACCTCCGACTCCAACTCTGACCCCAGCAGGGGCAAACGCAGGATTTTTAAGGGGGGGGGGGTCCTGAAAGGTCCAGAAGCACGTATGTCCCCGAGTGCTTCCGAATACAGGTGGCTCCATACTGCCCATGCACAAAAGTGCGCTGGCGTATTACGGAGCTGCCTATCTTTGGAAGTACTCAAGGACACGAGTGTTTCTGAGGGCTTCTGGTAGCAGCAAATGTGAACGGGGTACAGCGCTGGAACAACTCCCCAAGAGAGGAACAGGAGATAGAGTTTGGACAATTCAGTGGAATATGCTACATAGTGTCACATAGCGCAAGCGATACCCATATGATGCAGGGATATATGCATCTGCGGAAGATGGCGGCGCTATATAAATACTAAATAATAATATTTTGCCTCACCAGGATTCCACTTTTATTTAGCTTTCCTGTATGACAAGAACACACAGCCAGCTCTAGGGGAAGAGGGAAACAAAGGTGAATGAAGGAGGCTGGTGCACACCAAGAGTGCTTCTGAGCGTTTTTCAAATCAACAGTGATTTGAAAAGCGCTTGGCTAATGTTACCCTATGACAGTGTTCCCACAGCAGCGTTGTGATTTTTTCAAAATCGCAGGTATACTGCATGTAGCATGTTTTTGAGCAATTCATGTAAAAATCGCTCTGAAAATCACTTCACAAAATCACACTCACAAATTGCTAGCGATTGCTATTGTCATTTTGGCGTGCACTAGCCCAGAGAGAGGAGGAGTGGAGAAATTGAGAATAGCCTGTATTGCAGTCCCACATCACACAGGCTACTTGCCTGTAATCGGACTCCTGTCCCTGTCAGTCTCTCACACAAGTCAGAAAGAAGCCCTCCTGGAGTCTAGGGACTGTCAAAAACTTTTCAGCTTGTTAAACACCTTACCCACACATGCAGTCATTATAACAATGGGGAGAGACCAGACAGATGTTTGCCCACAGACCCTCCAGGCAAGCTCTGCATTATGCTGTGCATATTTACCAGCTTGCCTGCACTCTAATTTCATCATGTCTGACACTTCTGTGCTGTGGAGAGTCCAGGACTCCATAATCAACATTCTCGTACTGCAGGCTGAATCTTCTTGTGAGGGAAGCTGGGCTGCCTCTCTCATTCTATTAGCTGGAGGGAGGCACCAGAAGTTAGAAGGGAGGGAGAATGAGGCTGTTTATATTATGCGGGCTTCCCTGGCTGAATACACAGCTCAGTGCAGGGGGGAGGTTCCAGACACCCGGAATAGCCCCCTCAGTTCGCCAGTGCCCAGTTACCCAAAATTGCTCTGACTCTAACTCCTCGACTCAGACTCCAACTCCGATTCCACAGCCCTGCTTAAAACTCATCCTTTACACTTAATTTGGCTGCTAATTGCCTTTGCTGACCATAATTTTCAGATTGAGCTGGAAGCATATACACTGTGTAATCAAGGCAGAAATTGTTCTGCTGTATCCAGGGTTCTGGCAGAGGACATTATCTCTTTATTTGTGCCCTAACTACTTTTCTAGAAGTACATCTAATAATTTGTCTTGCAGCCGGCAATTATATCAGTCAGCTTCAGTGAGGTGCTAATATGCATTCAAAAGACATCTGATCAGTCGAAGGCCCAATGCATGTCAAAAACCTCTAGCAGATCTGCAAAACGCTAGAGGTTTTTGAAGCAGATTTCAGAGCAATTCTAGGCATGTTTTCTAAACATGCCAAGCATTTTTTGGAGCGTTTTTGTGTAGCAGATGTCAAATAGTGTTACAGTAAAGCTGTTACTGAACAGCTTCTATAACAAAAACGCCTGGAAAATTGCTCTGATCTAGGGTTTTTAGAGCTGTTTTCCACTTTCCTATAATTTAACATTGAGGCAGAAACGCCTCAGAAGAAATTTAAAATATGCTGCGGCCCCCGAGTTTGCGTTTTGTGGAAAAAACGAACCGCTCTGGTGTGCACCAGCCCATTGAAATACATTACCCAAGCAGTTCTAAAACCTCTAGTGTTTTTAAAACGCTCCAGTACTGCTATGGTGTGTACCAGCCCTTATAGTGTTTTTTATTCATTTTTTTAGTAAGTTTAATGTTTAAGAGGAAAACCTTTTTTTTTTTTGTTAATACGAATTTAAGCACTTTACCACCACAGGTGCGTATATCTACGCTCCTTTTGACATCCTTTCCCCACCAGGAGCGTAGACATACACGCTACCGCCGCTGTCCACGCTCCCACTCGCTCGTGCGCGTGCTCCCACGCTCGTGCACGCCGCCTGCCGCTTGCCCAGACATCAATGAACGGGGAAAAACGTTCCCATTCGTTGATCTATAACACTGTTACTTTATAAACTATGGGCTTGTAATTAGGGATGGACGCAAAACTGAAAAAAATGCACCTTCATTTCCAAATAAAATATTGGCGCCAAACATTGTGATAGGGACATAATTTAAATGGTGTAATAACCGGGACAAATGGGCAAATACATTTCATGGGTTTTAATTACAGTAGCATGCATTATTTAACTACTATAATGGCCGAAAACTAAAAAATAATGATTTTTTCCCCAATGTTTTTCCTATTTTCCCATTAAAACACATTTAGAATAAAATAATTCTTGGCATAATGTCTCACCTAAAGAAAGCCTAATTGGTCGGGAAAAAAACTAGATATAGTTCATTTCATTTCAATAAGTACTAATAAAGTTATAGATGAATGAATGGAAGGAGCGCTGAAAGGTGAAAATTGCTCTGGTGCTCAAGGGGTAAAACCCCTCAGTTGTGAAGTAGTTAAAGTGAAAAATCAAGCTAATTTTTATTGCAGTATATAATTTCCTGTTTTTGGGACTTCAAGGTTCCTATTAAAGCTGTGATGCCAGATACAGAAATTGAAAAAAATATCTCCACAGGTACCTATAAAAATCCCAAAAGTTTTGATCAGCTTCTCACAATCCAACACTAACGTATTTTTCATTGATGGAGTTGTGCTTTACATCTGGCCCTCTACAAATGAATGCATGCTACAAACTGAAATACTGACATGTAACATAGAATACATTTAAATGCTGTTACAAACTATGCTTATTTGGAGAAGATGAAAGACACAAGTCTTTAAAAATGCAGCCAGCAGAAATATTCAGATTTCTGTTGCAGGCCTGAACTGATTTATATTCACTGCTGTTACTATTTTAGAGGGATTTAGGCTTGAACACTGAATTGCCTCATTGTTAGGTGTTTCATTTTGTATTAATGAGGAGAGAGCACACTGAATGTAATTTACATTGATTGTTGTTGTTCGGTTCAATAGAACGCTACAACACAAGGGGAGAATCGCTCCATTCTAGGAAATGTGTGCAGGTAGTATATTGTCCTTTAACATGCCTCTATTTACTTGATTAAGGAATATGGTTGCAAACAAGTATATTACTTCATTTAATAAACTATTAAAAAAAGACATTTTTCTTACAATGAAGCTCTCGCTTCTGTCTTTTGTTGGCCTTACCATGCTGATGTGGATGTATACTGCTTGTATAGCACAAAGTATATTGTATGTTGTATGATTTTGAAGCATTGCCTTTTAATAAGGTTGATTTAATAACACAGGCATTCATTTATCATTGCCTGTGTGCGATGCTTCACAGCAGCCCTCTTCCTTTCCAGCACAGAAGAAAGTGAGAATATCAATGGAAGACACTAAAACTGTTGTTTTTTCAGAGATAATTCATTCCAATAGAAGCTGTGAGAAATAAGACTAGAGTTTAAACAGCAGTGATATGCAGTAATCTATAGTAATCATTTGTATTTTAGCTAGACTGTCCTTTATAACTAACATACTATTATTTTCAGTTGCAAAACAACTTTAAAATACATCCTTTCATACTGAAGAGGTCACCAGAGTTCTAGTTCTTGTCATCATTATTTCTCCTTACATCAGCTGTAACAGCCTTCTGTCTGGCCCTACACTAGCTAAACTCTCACTTGGCAATCAATGAATACCACAGCAAGTATATTCCTTTCACTGCTCCTCATCTGCAGGCCCTTTTTTGTCAATCCTTTCATTGTCATCCAAAGTTCGAGGCATTATATAACCCCATTTCCACACACACAAAAAACTCAGACACTTTCAAATCAAAAACTGAATGCAGTGATTTTCAAAACATTTAGAATCCAATACTTAATTCAAAATAGTAAATAGTAATTCAAAATAGCAAAAAGCCAACATATCAAATAAAACTGATAAATATTATTGTTTTATGAAACATGTTTGATGACATAAAAACGTATTTAAAAAGTTGGGACAGGGACAACAGAAAAGTTGAGTAGTGCTACAACCCCAACTCATTGACTTAAAAAGATACATACCTAAGAACAGGGAAGCTTCTGGATCCTGCAGAGGCTTTCCACGTCGTCCTGGCCCCCACCATTGTTTCACATGGATCCCTGGAACATATCTGCCAAGAGCGGATATGTTATGTGGCTGCACTTCTCTTTGTGCACAAGCACACCATACTGTACCTGCGTGAGTACGACCGTGCCTGCGCAGTAAGCCAGAGTTGTTCATCCCTGAGCTGCATCATGATACTGTGCTGCCACGGAGCACTTGTGCATGCATAGCAGGGTGGTCACAATCTTCAAAGGGGTTCCAGGCAGTGGCAGTGGTCTCCAGAAGGATGTGGGAAGCCTCTGGAGGATCTAGAGCCTTTACTCTTCTTAGGTATCTAATTATTTCCTAGGTTCATATAGGGTTCTCTTTAAATGACAGCAGGTCAATAACATGACTAAGCATAAAAATAGAGGGCAGGGAATAGCCAGTCTGTGAAGCAGTGTGTGGGCAAATAGTGAAAGAATTTAGGAACAACATTTTCCAGCGAGCAATTTTGGCATTCCATTTCTTAAGATATTAAAAGATTTAGGCCAGGGTCACACTTAAGCTGGCCACTAATGATCCAATCTTTTTCATCCAATCTTACCATTTCTATGTAATATAAGGTAACTGCCTAAATTATCCATTCAATACATTCACACAACTTACCCTTATACTACATAGATTTGGTAAGATTGGATGAAAAAGATTGGATCATTAGTGGCCACCCTTAGAAGAATCACATGTGTTTTCTAATATGTTCTAATATGCTTGCTACCAGTGCAAAGCTCAAAAGTCAGAATGTGTAATTGTATGGACGTGAATCGTTGTACACTGCATGGGTATCCTGCACATCTGGGAAGGTGATGTTCATGCTGTACGATATGGACCTTTTTTCTGCAGTTCAACTGTCATTTTAGGCTTATTCGCAGTGTAGGTCAGCTGCAAGTTTAACCACTTCACAACTGAGGGGTTTTACCCCTTCAGCATCCGAGCAATTTTCACCTTTCAGCGTTCCTTCCATTCATTCGTCATATAACTTTATCATTACTTATCAGTATGAAATGAATTATATCTTGTTTTTTTCGCCACCAATTAGGCTTTCTTTAGGTGGGACATTAAGCTAAGAATTATTTTATTGTAGATGTGTTTTAATGGGAAAATAGAAACAAAATTGGAACAAAAAAAATCATTATTTTTCAGTTTTCGTCCATTATAGTTTTTAAATAATGCATGATACCGTGATTAAAACCCATGTATTTTATTTGCCCATTTGTACCGGTTATTACACCATTTAACCACTTCAGCCTTCAGTCGTTTTCACTTTATGCATCCAAGCAATTTTCACCTCCCATTCATTAGCCTATAACTTTATCACTACTTATCACAATGAACTGATCTATATCTTGTTTTTTCCACCACCAATTAGGCTTTCTTTGGGGGGTACATTTTGCTAAGAGCCACTTTACTGTAAATGCATTTTAACAGGAAGAATAAGAAAACAACGGAAAAAATTCATTATTTCTTAGTTTTCAGCCATTATAGTTTTAAAATAATACATGCCTCCATAATTAAAACTCATGTATTGTATTTGCCCCTATGTCCCGGTTATTACACCGTTAAAATTATGTCCCTATCACAATGTATGGTGACAATAGTTTATTTGGAAATAAAGGTGCATTTTTTCCGTTTTGCATATATCACTATTTACAAGTTTTTAAATAAAAAAAAATTAGAAATATTTCATCTTTACATTAATATTTAAAAAGTTTAGACCCTTAGGTAAATATTTACATGTTTTTTTATTGTAATGTTGTTGTTTTTTTTTGTATTAAACATTTTATTTGGGTATTTTTGGGAGGGTGGGATGTAAGCCATAGTTTTATAATGTAAATGTGTCTTGAGTTTTATTTTTTTCACTTGTAGTTGTAGTTTTACTTTTTGGCCACAAGATGGCGGCCATGAGTTTGTTTACATGACGTCACTCTAAGCGTAACATACGCTTAGAGCAGGGGTCTCAAACTCAATTTACCCGGGGGCCGCAGGAGGCAAAGTCAGGATGAGGCTGGGCCGCATAAGGGAGTTCACGTGTCCCCGCCGCAAAACGAGGGCTGCAGAGCCCCCAAATCGCCCCGGGGGGCAATCCGCCGGCATTTCCTGGAAGGGGCAGAGCTTTCAGCTTCAGCTCTGCCCCTCCTGACGTCAATCGCGGCGGATCGCCACCTCTGCCCGCCCCTCTCACTCTTCCTTCACAGAGAGGGGCGGGGGAGAGGCGGCGATCCATTCGGCGATTGACGTCAGGAGGGGCAGAGCTACAGCTGGAAGCTCTGCCCCTCAGCGCAGTCGTGGATGTTTGCGCGGGGGATTTGGGGGTCTGCAGCCCTTGTTTAGCGGTGGGGATGCAGCAGATTACTTGGGAGCACTGAAGCGAACTATAAGGTAAAATGGGCAAATATAGTTCGCTTCCGTGTCTCTTTTGCTTTTGCCGGCAGGCAGGGCCGGTTTAAGCAACAATGGGGCCCCAGAGCAAAATAAACCTGCCCCCCCCCCCCCAACAGATACCCTGGAACAAAAATCAGCATTAAGGGACCTTTTTTGCAGCTGGTATAGTCAGGGTGTGAAGCCCCAATCGGTCGGAGCTCCACATTCTGGCTACCCCAGCCTGCATGGGGGACAAGGGGTTAAAAAGTTTCAGGAGGGGGGACCCCACATAATTTAAAAAAAAAAATTCCCACACTCTAAACATAAAAAAAAAATTGGGAAAATAGGAAAAAATGCCAGGAATCTTCATACAGCCATATTGCGGCTGTATAGCGATCCCTGGCCAAAGCGCTGCGGCTGCGTATGGACCCCCTGGAAACCCTGTCAGGAAATGTATTGCTCTTTCTTTTGATACATGTAAAATTACACTACCGTTAGGCTTGCTACTAAAAGTGACATTTACCGCATTTAAAAGTATACTATTTTCCTTCGAAACTTTAAAATCGATTTTCTCAAAAACTATAATGTCTTTTTGAAAAATTGTTTTTTCCTCTTATTCCTAATGATCTCCTTAACATATCCTGCAAATTTAGGGTTTCTAGCATTTAAGGTGGATTTGCTATTAACCATTAAAGTCGGCGATTTTTAAATGTGTATTTTTTTCCTTTGCAACTTTAAAATCGATTTTCTCAAAAACTATAAGGCCGATTTGAAATTTTTTTTTTCCTCTTGTAGCCACTAGGGGCCCCTACAAGCTCTGGGGCCCTGGGGCCACAAAATATTGTATCGAGGGCCGCAAATGGCCCGCGGGCCGCGAGTTTGAGACCCCTGGCTTAGAGCGATGCATGGGGGACGTTACAGCCAGAAAAAGCACAGCTTCCGAGAGAAGCTGTCGCTTTTTCAGCGGGGGAGAACAATCAGTGATCGGGCACCATAGCCCGATTCACTGATTGCCAGGCTAACGAACCGCGTCCGGGAGCGTGCGTGCACGCGCGCGATCGGCAGCGGGAGCGCGCGGACGCGCACATGGCCTCCTGGGCGTAGCTACTATGTCCAGGAGGCCAAAGTAGTTAAATTATGACCCGATCACAATGTTTTTCAATATTTTATTTGGAAATAAAGGTCCTTTTTTTCAGTTTTGCGTCCATCCCTAATTACAAGCCCATCATTTATCAAGTAACAGTGTTATACCCTCTTGACATAAATATTTAAAGAGTTCAGTCCCTAAGGTAACTATGTTTTTTTTTTTTTTTTATTTACAAAAAAAATGGTAACAATTGGGGAGTGTGGGAATTAAGGAGTTAATTTAAAATGTAAAAATATCTATTTGTATGTAAAAAAGGCTTTTGACTGTAGTTTTACTATATGGCCACAGTACATTTTTGTGAATGGTTCTGTAAGCGTAGCAAGCACGCTTACAGGAAGTGTAGTGAGGATGGGAAACTTTTTTTTTTCACAATGATGGCACAGCTCCTCATGGAAGCAGCTGATCATTGATGGGGGGATTTAGATCAACGAACGGGAACAGTTTTCCCATTCATTGATCTCTGGGAGAGCGGGCAGCGGTGTGCAGGAGCTTGCGCACGAGCGAGCGGGAGCGTGGACAGCGGCGGTAGCAGCGGGTGTGTGTATATATACGCCCTGGGCGGGGAAATTAAGTTAAAAGGGGCATAGATATACTGTACCCGGGCGGCAAACTGGTTAAGTAATTTTCTCACTTTCTCGAGATGTACATGAATGTATTTCTTCAGGCTGAGCTCAGGACATGAACTTCAAATCTGCCTACACACACTCTTAAAAGTATTTCTAAAATAAGTTAGTATATCAGAGTTAAGCAAGTCATTTTGTGGGTATTGGCAGAAGTTTGGCATCACACATCAGTTTTACGAGCATTACTGCAGTGCTGATTTAATGTTTTGAGTTAGGCATCTAAGAGGTTAGTTAGGGTTGCCAACAATTATGATGGTTAGGACTAGATGTCGATAAGGAAAAGCATAGAATTTTTAGCCACAAAAATAGCAATAAGGATACAGATGATAACAATGCTGATGCCCATGCCAAAACAATATATATTGTAGGGGTCATTGGAGCTGGGTGCTGGACGGGAGGTATGTTTCCCAACTATTTGGAGTGTGGTCCCTTTAAAACTATATGTGTACCTGGGAAGGAGTCTGGGTAGTGTTTGGCAGCAACCCAGTTGCTGCCTCTGTTGTTTTTCTTTTCCAGGGCCGGACTCCTGGAATGGGAGGGAAGGAAGGGCGGGCCTTCCTATTCAACCCAGGTACACAACTGGTGTTCTGTGGAGCAGAAGCAAGCTCTACCAAAATTTGCATATCAGGAAGCAGCTCACATGCAGTCTGGGTGGAGTTGATGTGGAGGAGCATGCGTGCTGCTTAGCTCTAGAGATGGCCCGAACCTCTGATTTTCGGTTCGCAAACTTACGCAAAAGTTCGGTTCGCGCGAACTTTCGTGAACTGCAATAGGCTTCAATGGGGAGGCAAACTTTGAAAACTAGAAAAATGTATGCTGGCCACAAAAGTGATGGAAAAGATGTTTCAAGGGGTCTAACACCTGGAGGGGGGCATGGCAGAGTGGGATAGACGCCAAAAGTCCCGGGGAAAAATCTGAATTTGATGCAAAGCAGCGTTTTAAGGGCAGAAATCACATTGAATGCTAAATTGCAGGCCTAAAGTGCTTTAAAACATCTTGCATGTGTATACATCAATCAGGGAGTGTAATTAGAGTACTGCTTCACACTGATACACCAAACTCACTGTGTAACGCACCACAAATAGAGTTGGGCCGAACCTCCGATTTTAGGTTCGCGAACCGGGTTCGCGAACTTCCGCGGAAGGTTCGGTTCGCGTTAAAGTTCGCGAACCGCAATAGACTTCAATGGGGATGCGAACTTTGAAAAAAAAAAAATTATGCTGGCCACAAAAGTGATGGAAAAGATGTTTCAAGGGGTCTAACACCTGGAGGGGGGCATGGCGGAGTGGGATACACGCCAAAAGTCCCCGGGAAAAATCTGGATTTGACGCAAAGCAGCGTTTTAAGGGCAGAAATCACATTGAATGCTAAATGACAGGCCTAAAGTGCTTTAAAACATCTTGCATGTGTATACATCAATCAGGTAGTGTAATTAAGGTACTGCTTCACACTGACACACCAAACTCACCGTGTAACGCACCGCAAACAGCTGTTTGTGTAGTGACGGCCGTGCTGGACTGGTGCGCACCATGGCGAGAGTGCAGGTTTTGGTGGCTTTACAGCCCATATGGTCGCCTGGCTGATGTAGCTGAATGACAGAACAGTGACTGTCCAGCTGATCAAATTTGGTCTGACCACAATGAAGCAACGACCTTATTATCTTTTGTGTGCCCCCCGAGACACTCATCTAGGCGCCGGTCATTGCTTCATTGTGATACGCAAGCCCCTTCACCACGGCAAGGTAATGATCACGAAGGGGAATGGGCGCATGTACATGCCTTTTCTTTTGTTGTTGCAGCTGCCCGCAGTGCAGCCAGAAAAATTAGGCAGTCATGTACACGCACCAGAAAAATTATTACAGCGGCCGCTGCTAGCAGCAGCCTAAAAAATTCAGCAATCCGCCTGGAGTCCTGGACCCTGTTGGTGGTGGCGGAGAAGGTAGTCAAGCGGCCTGCAGGCAGACATGCTGTGTGGAGGGACTGGGAGCGACTTAGTCTTCTTGGGGCAGGCCAGGCAGCCAGTCACACGGCGTGCAGGCAGAGATGCTGTGTGTGCGGGGACTGACTTAGTCTTGGGGCGAGCAGCAGCCCTCCGGGATCCATGCCTCATTCATTTTGATAAAGGTGAGGTACTTAACACTTTTGTGACTTAGGCGACTTCTCTTCTCAGGGACAATGCCTCCAGCTGCGCTGAAGGTCCTTTCTGACAGGACGCTTGCGGCAGGGCAGGAGAGAAGTTGGATGGCAAATTGGGACAGCTCTGGCCACAGGTCAAGCCTGCGCACCCAGTAGTTCAAGGGTTCCTCATCGCTGTTCACAGCAGTGTCTACATCCACACTTAACCCCCTTGGCGGTATGAAAAATACCGCCAGGGGGCAGCGCAGCAGTTTTTTTTTAATTATTTTTTTTTTAAATCATGTAGCGAGCCGAGGGCAGTACAGTTTATTCCCCTTGAGGTTTTTTATACGGGGGTCCCTCAACAGGCAGGACAGCATAAAAGACGACATCTGCACAAAGTCGGATCCAGTACCCTCCATCTCCTCTTGCTCTTCCTCAGTGACGTCACGAAAGTCAACCTCCTCCCCCCAGCCGCGAACAATACCACGGGAAGGTTGAGCAGCACAAGCCCCCGGCGACGCCTGCTGCGGGTGTTCTCCTGCCGCCGTCCCCTCCTCCTCCTCCTCCCCCAAAGAAACACCTTGCTCATCATCCTCTGAGTCTGACTCATCTTCTGCACACGACTTCTCTTCTTCCTCCTCCTCCCCCCTCTGTGCTGCCGCAGGTGTTGAGGAAACAGCTGGGTCTGATGAAAATTGGTCCCATGCCTGTTCCTGCCGTAACGGTTCCTGGTCACGCTCATTCGCAGCTTCATCCGCCACTCTACGCACAGCACACTCCAAGAAGTAAGCGTAGGGAATTAAGTCGCTGATGGTGCCCTCACTGCGGCTCACCAGGTTGGTCACCTCCTCAAACGGCCGCATGAGCCTGCATGCATTTTTCATCAGTGTCCAGTTGTCGGGCCAGAACATCCCCATCTTCCCAGACTGTTTCATTCTACTGTAGTTGTAGAGGTAGTGGGTGACGGCTTTCTTCTGTTCTAGCAGGCGGGAGATTGACGTCAGGAGGGGCAGAGCTACAGCTGGAAGCTCTGCCCCTCAGCGCAGTCGTGGATGTTTGCGCGGGGGATTTGGGGGTCTGCAGCCCTTGTTTAGCGGTGGGGATGCAGCAGATTACTTGGGAGCACTGAAGCGAACTATAAGGTAAAATGGGCAAATATAGTTCGCTTCCGTGTCTCTTTTGCTTTTGCCGGCAGGCAGGGCCGGTTTAAGCAACAATGGGGCCCCAGAGCAAAATAAACCTGCCCTCCCCCCCCCCCCCCCCAACAGATACCCTGGAACAAAAATCGGCATTAAGGGACCTTTTTTGCAGCTGGTATAGTCAGGGTGTGAAGCCCCAATCGGTCGGAGCTCCACATTCTGGCTACCCCAGCCTGCATGGGGGACAAGGGGTTAAAAAGTTTCAGGAGGGGGGACCCCACATAATTTAAAAAAAAAAAATCCCACACTCTAAACATAAAAAAAAAATTGGGAAAATAGGAAAAAATGCCAGGAATCTTCATACAGCCATATTGCGGCTGTATAGCGATCCCTGGCCAAAGCGCTGCGGCTGCGTATGGACCCCCTGGAAACCCTGTCAGGAAATGTATTGCTCTTTCTTTTGATACATGTAAAATTACACTACCGTTAGGCTTGCTACTAAAAGTGACATTTACCGCATTTAAAAGTATACTATTTTCCTTCGAAACTTTAAAATCGATTTTCTCAAAAACTATAATGTCTTTTTGAAAAATTGTTTTTTCCTCTTATTCCTAATGATCTCCTTAACATATCCTGCACATTTAGGGTTTCTAGCATTTAAGGTGGATTTGCTATTAACCATTAAAGTCGGCGGGTTTTTAAATGTGTATTTTTTTCCTTTGCAACTTTAAAATCGATTTTCTCAAAAACTATAAGGCCGATTTGAATTTTTTTTTCCTCTTGTAGCCACTAGGGGCCCCTACAAGCTCTGGGGCCCTGGGGCCACAAAATATTGTATCGAGGGCCGCAAATGGCGGGTCCACTGAACAGAACAGGTATGCAGTGGCAGGTTCACTGAACACAACAGGTATGCAGTGGTGGGTTCACAGAACAGGTATGCAGTGGTGGGTTCACTGAACAGGTATGCAGTGGTGGGTTCACAGAACAGGTATGCAGTGGCAGGTTCACTGAACAGGTATGCAGTGGTGGGTTCACTGAACAGGTATGCAGTGGTGGGTTCACTGAACAGGTATGCAGTGGTGGGTTCACAGTACAGGTAATCAGTGGTGGGTTCACAGAACAGGTATGCAGTGTTGGGTTCACTGAACAGGTATGCAGTGGTGGGTTCACAGTACAGGTATGCAGTGGTGGGTTCACAGAACAGGTATGCAGCCAGGAACAAGCTAAGCCTAACTAATCTTTCCCTATGAGAGACAGTCTGCAGCAGCTCGCCCTACTCTCACTAATGCAGGCACACGAGTGACCGTAATGGCCACCGCTGCCTGCCTTATATAAGGGGGGTGGGGCTCCAGGGGCTAGTGTAGCCTAATTGGCTACACTGGGCCTGCTGACTGTGATGTAGAGGGTCAAAGTTGACCCTCCATGTGCATTGTGGGGCGAACCAAACTTCCGCAAAGGTTCGCCTGCGGGACGCGAACGCGAACCACGGAAGTTCGCATGGAACCGTTCGCAGGCGAACCGTTCGGCCCAACTCTAACCACAAACAGCTGTTTGTGTAGTGATGGCCCTGCTGGCAGGGGCGTAGGGCCCATGGTCCTAGCGGTCGCCATGGCGACTGGGCCCGCGGGTGGGAGGGGCCCGGGCCATGCGTGTTTACTTTCAAGCTTTTTCCCCCGGAGGCTGAGACAGAGAAATAACTGGGCATCAGCTTCCAGCTATGTCCCTTCCTCCAATCAGTATGTTTCCTATGCTGAAGCAACACCAATCAGGATTGGGAATTCAGACATAAACAGCTCCAACCTTGTGCGCAGCCTTGGCGTACTAATCGATGGGGAATTGAGTTTCAGAAACCAAATTTCATCTGTAGTTAAATCTTCCTTCTTTCATCTGAAGAACATTGCAAAGATTAAACATCTGATTCCCCCAGAGGATCTTCAAACCCTAGTCCACGCCTTCATCACATCACGGCTGGACTACTGCAATGCCCTTTATGCTGGCCTCCCCAAAAAAGACCTGGGTCGCCTGCAATTAGTGCAGAATGCTGCTGCCAGATTGCTAACAAACCAGCCTCGCCACTGTCACATTACACCGATCCTTCGCTCACTGCACTGGCTACCAGTAGAATGGAGAATACTCTTCAAGATTGGACTGCTGACATTCAAATCCCTGCACAATCTGGGCCCTGGATACATGAAGGACTTGCTGAAGCTGCACCACACCTCTCACAACCTCAGATCAGCAAGTTCTATAAACTTGGTCACTCCCAGAGTGCACCTCAAAAAATCTGGAGACAGAGCCTTCTGTCATGCTGCCCCTACTCTTTGGAACTCCCTACCACACCCAGTAAAGACAGCACCATCCCTGGAGCTATTCAAATCCAGACTGAAAAGCCACCTGTTTAGCCTGGCATTTCCAGATTTATAAAATTCTTCCTCTGTACCACGATGGTCGGAGCCATGCTTATGCGCTTTGAGTCCCACGGGAGAAAAGCGCTTTACAAATGTTATTTGTTGTTGTTGTTGTTGAGGCACCTCTCTCCAGCCAATGAAGATGAGAGGCTGCCAGGCAAGCCCGCCCACACACAATCCCCGTACACGCTGAGAATCAGCAGTAGAGTGGAGGGAGAGGCTGAGAGCAGTCTGCAGCATGCCGGGTGACTGTGAAGGAACGCTTCACTCATCCTTGCTTTGTCCTCTTCTAGTTCTTCTCCCAGGCAGCAGAAGTCATTGGCACTCTAGAATGTAAGTCAGTGCATAAACGAGCTGCCAGATGCATGTAGATGTCAGCTGGGGGGAGACAGCAGGAGAGGTCATTTGAGCTCAGTCTGCACTCTGCACTTTTTTTTTTCACTTTCAGTTCTGAGTTGGAAGTAAAGCAGGGGAGAGAGTATCAGTGCACAGTATGCTCCCTCAGAAACAGCTTGCACTCCCCTGCAGACTGACTGACAGATAATCACCTCTCCACCTCTGCTGCCTGTATATGGTGTACGTTTTGGAGGCAGCCAAGAGGTTTTTCTTATGTACAGGGGATGATTTCTAGTATCCACCATCCCCACCCCCCTCCCCAGGTCTACACACATGTTGTAGCCTCTTTGTGTACCACAGAGCACAGTACAAACAATGCAGCAGCAGTGATATGCACCCTTGATCTGCTGCCTCAATAATGCTTGCTGGGAGATGTAGTCCATGTATGTGACTACATGTCCCAGCTGGGTATTAACTCATTTATCAACTACATGTTAAGGCCTGAATTGTGGCGGCAGGGGATGCACAACATTGTTGCAGCTGCTTTGAATTAGTTATGTGGCACATAAAGATGCCCATATAAGCGGTATACTGTATATATTAAGCAGGAAATAAAAATTGGCTGGATTTTTGTTTGATTGCTATTGTCTGCTGGCCTTGTGATGGTGAAACCTTTGCTGTTTATGAAGAACCTAATTGATGCTTAAAACTGAACTGTACTAGTAAATTATCAGGCTGGATGAACTGTTTACATTTGTGATATGGCTGTGTACTCTGTAATGTGCTGCAGAAGATGTCAGCTTTCTAAATACATAATATAATATAGTAGGACATTAGACTATGATTATGTTAGGATTAGATTGTGAGCTCCTCTGGGGAAGTCAGTGACATGAGTATGTACTCTGTAACGTGCTGCAGGAGATGTCAGTGCTATATAAATACACAATATGGTAGGACATTAGACTATGATTATGTTAGGATTAGAGTGTGAGCTCCTCTGAGGACAGTCAGTGACATGGCTATGTACTCTGTAATGTGCTGCAGAAGATGTCAGTGCTATATAAATACATAATAATAATATGGGAGGACATTAGGCTATGACTATGGTAGGATTAGATTGTGAGCTCCTTTGAGGACAGTCAGTGACATGACTATGTACTCTGTAACGTGCTGCAGGAGATGTCAGTGCTATATAAATACATAATATGGTAGGACATTAGACTATGATTATGTTAGGATTAGAGTGTGAGCTCCTCTGAGGACAGTCAGTGACATGGCTATGTACTCTGTAATGTGCTGCAGGAGATGTCAGTGCTATATAAATACATAATAATAATATGGGAGGACATTAGACTATGACTATGGTAGGATTAGACTGTGATCTCCTCTGAGGACAGTCAGTGACATGACTATGTACTCTGTAACGTGCTGCAGAAGATGTCAGCGCTACATAAATACTAAAAAATAATAATGCCCACAGCTTAGCCCGTCCGAAAACCCAACTTAAAGGTACGCTTCTGACTTTTGTCCATCAAAAATTTGAAATTAGGTTGGCAACCCTGACGCCAGAGTCCTGTTGTGCCCTGGCATGTCACTGCTCTTCTAAGCAGCTGCGTTACTGTTCTCCTCTGCCGCCTGTCACTTTTTGCTAGCACAGCACCGCCCCCTCTACAGTAGTTGGCATTGCAATGATCTTCAGCTGGCCTGGCTCCTCCCTTCTTCCTCGAGTGAGCCACAGCGCAGTCAGAGTGCGTGCCGCCCATGTGATGTGCCTGTCCTGCAGGTATTGGAAGAGGATTTTTTAGCCTGGCCCTGGACAGTTTAGTCTCTTTGGCTTGCCTGTTCCCTCCAGTTGAGTTCAGTGGACTGTCTGGTGTAGAGACAGACAGTTTTTATGTTAGTAGCTGCCTAACTTTTATCTGCTGTTTAACCGGTTTCTCTGCCACCCCCACCGCGTGCACTCACTCACACACTCACTTACACACTCACTCACACTCACTCACGCACACAAACACACTCACACACAAGTGTTGTGCACTTCATGTAGCTACGAGAAGGTAGCTACTTGTAAACATCATAATTAGACAGTGATGGCCACGGCAGAGGAAGAGGGGGTTAACTTACCATGGTGCCATCTTAGCCTATACGCTCCCCTCGCTTTCCACATCACTCCCATGTTTCCTTCTTCTGGGCTGAACGAGAAAGCATAGGGATGACACGAAACATGATGTGGAATGCAATTGGAGCCCTTCAGCTAAGGTGTCAGCATGGGTAAGTTAACCCAACCTTCCCTTCCTCTCCCATGGGCAGTGCTGTCTAAATTAAATTTAGATTACGAGTAGCTACGTATTAGTAGCTACAAGTAGAGCACAACGCTAACACACATAAACAGTGAATAGTGGTTCTACTCCCTCGTACGCTAGTAAATTGGTGCGGGGAGTGGGTGTTGGCACGTGGGGGGGCCCATATCCATATTCCGCATCGGGGCCCAGGTCTATAGCTACGCAACTGCCTGCTGGACTGGTGCGCACCATGGCGAGAGTGCAGGCCGTGACGGTTTTCAAGTCTATATGGTTGCCGGGCTGTGGTAGCTCAATGATAGAACAACAGTGACTGTCCAACTGATCAAATTTGGTCTGTCCACAATGAAGCAATGACCTTATTATCTTGGGTGTGCCCCCCCGGGACACTCATATAGCCGTCGGTCATTGCTTCATTGTGATACGCAAGCCCCTTCAACGCGGCATGGTAATGGTCACAAAGGGGAATTGGCACATGTACATGCCTTTTGTTTTGTTGTTGCAGCTGCAATGCAGCCAGAAAAATTAGGCAGGCATGTACACGCACCAGAAAAATTATTATAGCAGCCTCTGCTAGCAGCGGCCTTAAAAGTTCAGGAGTCCACCTGGAGTCCGGGACCCTGTTGGAGGTGGTGGAGAAGGCAGTCAAGCGGCCTGCGGGTAGAGGTGCTGTGTGGGGAGCGACTTAGTCTTGGGGCAGGCAGTCACACGGCATGAAAGCAGAGATGCTGTGTGTGGGGACTGACTTAGTCTTCGGGCGGGCGGTAGCCCTCCGGGATCCCTGCCTCATTTATTTTTGATAAAGGTCAGGTACTGAACACTTTTGTGACTTAGGCAACTACTCTTCTCAGTGACAACGCCACCAGCTGCGCTGAAGGTCCTTTCTGACAGGACGCTTGAGGCAGGGCAAGACAGAAGTTGGATGGCAAATTGGGACAGCTCTGGCCACAGGTCAAGCCTGCGCACCCAGTAGTCCATCTCTGCTCATACTGTCATAGTTACATAGTTACATAGTTATTTGGGTTGAAAAAAGACATACGTCCATTGAGTTCAACCAGAGAACAAAGTACAACACCAGCCTGCTCCCTCACATATCCCTGTTGATCCAGAGGAAGGCGAAAAACCCTTACAAGGCATGGTCCAATTAGCCCCAAAAGGGAAAAAAAAAACCTTCCCGACTCCAGATGGCAATTAGATAAAATCCCTGGATCAACATCATTAGGCATTACCTAGTAATTGTAGCCATGGATGTCTTTCAACGAAAGGAAAGCATCTAAGCCCCCTTTAAATGCAGGTATAGAGTTTGCCATAACTACTTCCTGTGGCAATGCAGTCCACATCTTAATCACTCTTACAGTAAAGAACCCTTCCCTAAATAAATGGCTAAAACGGTTTTCCTCCATGTGCAGATCATGTCCTCTAGTCCTTTGAGAAGGTCTAGGGACAAAAAGCTTATCCGCCAAGCTTTTATATTGCCCTTTGATGTATTTATACATGTTATTTAGATCCCCTCTAAGGCGCCTTTTCTCTACACTAAATAAACCCAGTTTATCTAACCTTTCTTGGTAAGTGAGACCTTCCATCCCATGTATCAATTTTGTTGCTCGTCTCTGCACCTGCTCTAAAACTGCAATATCTTTCCTGTAATGTGGTGCCCAGAACTGTGGCCTTACTAGAGAGTTAAACAGGGGCAATATTATGCTAGCATCTCGAGTTTTTATTTCCCTTTTAATGCATCCCAAAATTTTGTTAGCTTTAGCTGCAGCGGCTTTGCATTGAGTTTGATTGATTATTTAACTTGTTGTCGATAAGTCCTTCTCCAAGTTTGATGTCCCGGACTGTATCCCATTTATTTGTATGGTGCTAGACCATTGGTATGACCAAAATGCATGACTTTACATTTTTGAATTTCATCTGCCATTTATGTGCCCATATAGCCATCCTATCCAGATCCTGTTGCAATATGTCCTTATCTCCTGAGAGTTGATGATTCTGCACAATTTTGTATCATCTGCAAAAATAGCAACATTGCTCACTACTGAATCTACTAAGTCATTAATAAATACATTGAAGAGCACTGGACCCAGTACAGACCTGTGTGGGACCCCACTGCTAACAGTCTCCCATTTTGAGTATGATCCATTGGCCACAACTCTTTGTTTTCTGTCCATTAGCCAGTTCCCTATCCATGCACACAGACTCTTCCCCCAGTCCTTGCATCCTCAACGTTTGACCAGACTTTTGTGGGGAACAGTGTCAAAGGCCTATGCAAAGTCCAAGTATATCACATCTACAATATCCACATTAGCCTTCACTACCTCATAAAAGCTGAGCATGTTAGTCAAACAGGACCTGTCTTTAGTAAACCCATGTTGTTGCTGAGAAATAAGATTGTTTTGTACTATGAAGTCATGTTTATTATCTCTTAGTAACCCCTCAAATAGTTTGCATACAACTGATGTTAACCTTACAGGTCTATAATTTCCTGGATCTGATTTTTTGCCCTTCTTAAATAATGGGAAAACGTGGGCTGTACGCCAATCCACTGGGCCAGTTGAAAAGAAATCACAAAAGATAAGATAAAGGGGTTTATCTATAACTGAATTTAATTCCCTTAGGACCCGAGGATGCATGCCATCCGGGGCAGGTGCCTTGTCTATTTTTAATTTATTTAATCTTGCCTTCACTTCTTTCGATGGTTCTTTCTCTACCACACACAGGTGCAGTTAACAGGTATGCTCGGAGTGGTATATTACACAGTGTGTGGTCACTCAGGTACTGTGAACAATTATGCAATGACTGGTATTACAAATGTGCACCTGTCACACACAGACAGGTACCGGACAGGCACAGTGACACTGTGTGCGCTCATGTAGGTAGGTGGGTGCACTGTAAACAACAGGTAGGTATATGCTGTGATGGGTATTATAATGTGCACTGGTCACAAACAGACAGGTACCGGACAGGCACAGTGACACTGCGGGCGCTCATGTAGGTAGGTGGGTGCACTGACTGAAGTGAACAACAGGTAGGTATATGCAGTGATGGGTAATGTGCACCTGTCACACACACACAGGTAGTCACTGAATGTGCTGGGCCTGGCAGTGGCACACACAGTAGGAATTACCAAGGCCGTCTATGCAACACAAGTGTCAGTGGGGGACACACACACAAAAAAATAGATCACAAGAACAAGATTAGCTCTCAAAAAAGCTGTTGAGGGGTGCTTTTTTAGCAATAAGAATCAGCAAGGAGCAAGCTAACAAGCCTACAAGAGCATAACTAAGCTTTCCCTATCAGAGTCTGCAGCAGCTTTTCCTTCTCTAATTACGGCAGGCACACGAGTGAGTGAAAAGCCTGACGCTGCCTGCCTTTTATAAGGGGGGGGGGTGGATCCAGGAGGGAGTGTAGCCTAATTGGCTACAATGTGCCTGCTGACTGTGATGTGGAGGGTAAAAGTTGACCCTCATGATGCACTATGGGGGCGAACCAAAGTTCCGGAAAAGTTTGCTGTTCTCCGCGATCGTGAACCCCGAAAGTTCGCCAGGAACTGCTTGCCAGCGAACCGTTCGGGCCATCTCTACTTAGCTCCTGACAAGTCTATTTGGAGACAGTGCTGGAAGCAAAACCATACTTTGGACTGCTGTTTATATGGCTTTGGCTTAAGGAAAATAACTGTATTTGAATAAGCTGGACTGTTACTACTGCAATGGACTACAAAGCTCAAGTAAGCTTCCATTTACTTTCCAAGTAATGCTGAAGTAAAGCTGTTTATGTTACTGCTGCAAATAAACAGACTTTTGTTTTATACAACTGTGTACTGCATGCTGGCTGCGACCCCTCTAAACTTCACAATATGCAGCAAAGAGCCAGAATCAATGGAAGGTTTTAACACTAGCTGTCAGAGATATCAGAATGGAAAGGTTGAAATAATCAGTGTTTCTTACTGACTTGACCTCAGTAAAGCCCACTGAGCCACCCTTGCAGAGAGGGGTAGAGATGTATTCACAAGCAAGGTGCAACAGAGTAAAGTAACTGAAGCAGGAATGCCTAACAATAGGTTACCAATAGAATATTTCCTGGCCATAAATGGCCAAGGATTTCTGTTTCTTTGTTTTTCAAATTTTTGTTATTATTATTCATAAAGAAGACATGGTGCAGGCATCAGCTCAAGCATACCAGATTTAATAAATTAGTGAAACTAATACCGCGTTTACAGTGAAATGGATTTTATGCAAAGTGCTAGTGCCTACCAATTTACAGTTCACAACTTACCTTATTTCCTCAATATCACATTTTCTTACCAGCATGTCCCCTCTCTGCTCTTTTACTGATCCATTTACACTATTTACTCCTAAAAAGCCACGATAGAGATGCTCAGACATTTCAGCGTCACGCCGATTGGAGGAAACTCCTGCATGTCCCAGCCCCAAAAAGGGCGGATCCTTCTTGGGGTACGCACTGGAGGCTCGGAGCGGTGATGCCAGCATGGCTACCGCTTGGTAACAAGTTGGAAGCGGCCTTGGTGAGTCCCTCCCTCCCTCTGATTATCGTCATAGATGTCTATGTATATATGTATGCTTGTCACTAGGCATTTTTGGTCTCTGAGAAAGCAAGCATTGTAGATTGCGAAACAGCTGTTAGACCTGCTGCCTGATCTTTTTGTATCTGTCACTGGAAGGGATGAAATAAATTGGCAATTTGCAACTTAGCTGGTGCCCGGTCCTCTTTCTCCTTTTGCTGCATAACATATTTTACCCCTAAAAAGCCACTTTTATCCAAAATTCTCTGCTCCATCCAAGAAGAGTTGATTTACCCACAGACCTTCAGATTCCAATTCTACAAAACTGTACATTCTCCTTTTTTCCCCGCTGTATTCATTGGCTGGATAATAACTCCTTACCTGCAGCCAATGCCATATCCATTGTGCCTGGTGTTCCCTCAACTCAGACTATGACTTGCATAGGCAAAGCCTTCTCCTCTCCTTATACTTATTGCTATGTGTTTGATTTGGGGTTTGCAATGTTGCTGCTATTTTGTGCACAGTGCACAGGATGTTTGGATATGAAAAATCAGTTTTAGGTAGATGAACTATTCATTTTTTATCCGGTTGCTTATGTGCTGCTTCTGCATCGTTGTTTGTCTTGTTAAATAAAGGCAAATGTGTCAGAGCAAGATAAGAAAAGAAATTGAGGGCCATTGTGGTTATGTTTAAACAGGAGTGCATCTGTGCAAACAGGGTGAATTGCCTTTCCTGTGTGAGCTGAGGCCCCTCCTTCTGCACCCTCACTACCCTTTCCACTTGCATCAATCTCTAATCAGTAACTCCTACATACACAGCAGGTGCAATGCTTATGGGGTTCAGGGATCTCTTCAGGCAGCGTCAGAGATCACTGCTATACTTCCTTCCAATGGAGCCTGGAGCAGGCTGGCTCAATTGCCCAGAAAGCACCCATCTACACAGAGCCTTGTGTTTGTAAACACATTCTGTCAGTACATGCTGTATTTTTCAGCTGATCGAAATGATCTCACAATACATTTAAAAGTAAATATTCCAAAAGGCAATAGAAGAAATCTTCTAGTGTCAATGAGTTACGTACATATGCTAAATGATTTGATAATGAAGGTTACATGAATACGTTTTAAAGTGCAGTCTTTACTCTGTACAACTGTTCATTGAAGAGAAAAACTCAAGAAATGCCAACTTCAAATAAGCACAGAGAGTCATCTTCAGAACAAAAGCAGTCTGTTACACTGTTTCATGGTAAGCCATTTGCCAAATGTATGCATAGCCCATGCCAAATTCCCAATGTCGTACTAAATAGAGTGTTCTTAAACTGCTAAAACTTGGACACAGCAAGTGCTAAAAATCATACTGTCTAATACATCCCAGCACATAAAGAATCATGTAAATAATGATGCAATCTGCTATAGCTGGTGTGGGTGGCACACCATAGATGGGGACATCCAACAACTAAAAAAACAAACTCAAGCTCAACTTCCACTAAATCTGCAATAACATTAAATATCTAGCACAAATTAAAGACAGAAATACTTTATTAGCACAAATGGCTTAAATTAACTCAACAGATATATTATTTGTACATATACTGTAAATAACAATATCCTCATATGGGGTGCAATGAAAAATGTTTAATAACACCACGGCCCTTATTCATTTCACTTTTTCTCCTAAGTTTTATCCCAGGAGATATTTTTTCATCTTCTGCTTAAAATAGCTTTTCAGCCCTCTGCAATTAAAAAAGTACATGAAAAAATACTGTCAAAATCATTCGGAGTATTTTCTTGCTTGCCGGTGGCTTAAAAGGCATTTCATTGATAAGGTAAGAAAATATCACATAGGAGAAAAAGAAAACTGCATAAGCCCCGTATCTGAAAGCAAATGAATGATAAAGTCAGAATAGATATGCTTAAATTGTTAATAAGTTATGTTAATAATAATTCTACATGGTAAAGTTTTGCCTTGTTGAATAGAAAATAGTCTGGAATCTTGACTGAATAGTATTAAGTCTGGGTACTGGTCCAACAGGAGCACTAGTGTTTGATCACGTTATTGATTTTCAGACCTACCCGTATTCCTAGTTATTGATTTTCAGACCTACCCGTATTCCTAGTTATTGATTTTCAGACCTACCCGTATTCCTAGTTATTGATTTTCAGACCTACCCGTATTCCTAGTTATTGATTTTCAGACCTACCCGTATTCCTAGTTATTGATTTTCAGACCTACCCGTATTCCTAGTTATTGATTTTCACACTCCACCCTTGGTTAAATATTTCTGCAACTTTTAAATGGAGTTCTTGTACTTTGCTATGGTGCACACTTTAAAATCTCAGGCGACAGAGAGAGTGGAAGGTAACAAATCTATGTGCTGAGCTTTCAGCTAGTGCTACCGCTAGTATTTCAAGGCCCTAAAAATACCTGTAGAGATACAATAATCAGGAGCCATGATAACAAGATGCCATAATTATGGTAAGATAGAAAGCACAGCTCATAGTGACCTGTTTACCAGACTAGACATTTACTAGACTAGACTAGACATTTTGGCTCTAATCTTGCAACTTTTTTTTGTAAATATATGTATTTATTTTTTGTAAAAATGTAGTGCTGTTATGTTACGGCAATTATACTAACACATAAATTGGAGGACTTTAATGGTTAAAGAGAACCCGAGGTGGGTCTAGTCTACAAGTAAAAAAACAAACAAACCATGTTGCCTGGTCCGTGGGGGTTGTTGGACCAGACAGTGCTCATTACCTCCTCTCCCCGCTGCATCTATCTGCTGCCATCCATCATTTTCACTTTGGTGACCTAAGGGGTCATAATGCTGCAAAGGAAGTATCTGTGCTCTCCTGTGAGAGCACAGCACTCATTGATGTGGAGGGAGCAGAAGAGAGGAGGGAAGCAGGCAGTGGAGAGCCCATTAGAGTTTGTTAGAAGGCTCTGATAGGCGGGGAAGGGGCATTTTGCAGGCTTTCCTTAGCCTGCAGTGGGACACCCCTTCCCCATTAGTTTGCTGACATCTGAATGTTGACAGATACCGGGGGGCTAGCAGAGGGCAGTGGGCATGGAGAGCAGCGATCAGCGCACACAGAGGCATGTCCTGCAGATAGGAACATGCCTCTGTATCCCTTTTTTAGATTGAATAACCTGCCTCGGGTTCTCTTTAACCAAATAGAATGCCTAGAAAGGAATGTAACAAAGGTGTGTTCCATGTTCCTCTCACTTCACATTTTATTTAAAAAAATAAAAGATTGCCAAAACATGGTTGGTGCATCAAATATATATGTAAAACCCTTTTTTCTAAAACAGTTCCCCCCTCCAATAAGGATATATCACCCACATGTTTCTTTACCTGGTCTGGGTGCCTTTGCTTGACTATCAGAAACTGTGCAGTACCAGCACACTAAGCACACACATAACAGAAAGCTTCCTATGGATACACTAAGACACTATAACCAAAAGAAGGTAATTGAATCCCCCCATCCCTCTGAAGACAGTGATGTAAGGCTGTTGTCTATGTAATGCTTGCTGTATGTGGGCCAGTAAGCTGTGGCAGTAGGGAGGGGACATTTAACTGAACTGGGTATAAAAAGAGAAGAGCATCACAGAGAAGCAGTAAAGATAGAAACCAGCAGAAATATTCTTTTCCTATCACATTTCTCCTAAATCTGACAGTGAACACTAAAAAAAGCAGGATAAGTAAGCTAAATAAGTAATTTCTCATTGGGTGAATTTTTTAAAGAAAAAATTTCAGTTAATATGGCATTTCATCCCACTTTAAAGAGAACCCGAGGTGGGATTTAATTATGTTACTGGGGCACAGAGGCTGGTTGTGCACACTAACACCAGCCTCTGTTGCCCCATGGTGTGCCTCCAGGACCCCCCTGCGCACCGCTATACCCCCCGCAGTGCTGGCGACACGCAGCGTGTCGCCAGCACAATGTTTACCTATGCGCTGTCAGTCAGCGCCGCTCCGCCGCTTCCTCCGCATCGGCGCTAGCCATCCGTGTCCCTTCCCTCCCGCTGATAGGAGGGAAGTGACGTGGGCGGGTAGCGCCGATGCGGAGGAGGCGGGGGAGCGGTGCTGACTGACAGCGCAGAGGTAAGCATTGTGCTGGCAATGCGCTGCGTGTCGCCAGCACTGCGGGGGGTATAGCGGTGCGCAGGGGGGTCCTGGAGGCACACCATGGGGCAACAGAGGCTGGTGTTAGTGTGCACAACCAGCCTCTGTGCCCCAGTAACATAATTAAATCCCACCTCGGGTTCTCTTTAAGATCACCATAAATGAGGTGGGCTGATTATACTTTTACGAAGAATCCTGCTGTTTTCATTAAACGCTATTCGTCGTCTAGAGGTTTCTTTGCATATCTATCCGCTTCCCTCAGGTCATGCACAGTATGTGAAATATATTTAGTTGTAGATGTACAGTTTCATCTCTAAGTTCTGAGTTTACCTTGGTTAACTTAATGCAGTCATGTTTATAGGAGTGTGAGGATTATCATTTTCAATAAGTGAATTATCAACTAAACAACAAAGCTCTAACACTTACTGTTTGAACTAATCTGTAGCTTGAGATACAATTAAACACTAAAGTCTCCTTGTGCAGTTTAATGATATACATAGTATCATAGCAACCTGCAAGTTTCATTATCTCTTTGCCCTCTTGTTCCATTGCCACATAATCTCACACTTCCTCAGCCTAGGTGTTAACATTTCCACATCAGCTTTCTAATTGCATAGCTTAATGATATCAGATTCTATTAATACCTTACATCATATGGAAAAATGTGTACTGAAGATATAGATTCTTATGTTCTTTTTCACATCATTGACCAGAGTAGACAAGCAAAGATTTCTGTGTAAATTTCATATAAAATCCCTAAGCCATACTATTTTCTTTTCCTTTTCAAGCTCTGCGATCGATAACAGGCTCTTTACTATTGATCCCAGCAACAACACAGCAGTATAAAGTACCATAAAAGTCTTAATTTCCTGAGGGTGATAAAAATAATCCTTGTGGTTGGGGGGGAAGTCAAATAATATCATCAAATATGTCAGCATAGCAGTCACAAAGTAATGCATGGAAAGTAACTCTAATACGATCTATGGCTGCAAATGGCTTTCGGGTCTTCATTTTATGTGTAAAGGACTTGCATGTTTGAACACTGAATATTTTATGTCAAATCATTCAAATTATGTCATGCAGGAAAAAAGGGTATTTAGCATTCATTGCTTATGATAACCATTCACTCATTAAGTTGCATAGGTATGCATGTGGGTCTAACTCTTTTTTTCATAGTCCAATGAGAAGCCTAAAGAATTCTTTATGTAGGCAATAATTAATACAGTATGCAGCTAATAACAAATACTTTAGAAGTTTATATCAGGATATCAGTTCAGAGCATTATCAGGCTGAATATATCGATTTGGAAATATACTCTTCAATGAATGTTTGTAGAAGTGAGATGATCATAGTTGGCTTGGATATCACAACTTCATACATTTTAAAATGAGAAGGGGGGTGGGGATGGGGAATAAAAAAAAGTTTGCCAATATAAAAAAATGACCTGTCATTACTGATCTTGATCCTGAGCCTAACTCTAAAACTTCCACCACCTTAGTACTTGGGGAGTGATTTACTTACAAAAGCATAAATAATAAAGTGATTATAGTTTGCAATCCCTCACTTTAGTGTGGCTATGGTAACAACCAAGGATGTTCTGCATTCTGCTCATCATACCACTGTGTATGATGTTTATGAATTGTGATCTACTGTGGTGTCCTGAATATTTACAACCATTGAAATGAACAGTAAAAGAGTGCATGCTTGTACACCTCTTCTTATTGATCACCAGGCAGTTTATTACCTGGTGCGTAGGCTGCTCACATCAAATATAGATGCGATAACCCAACACTGCAATGCCTCGGATGTAACTTTTTTTTTTAATAACACCGCGTGAAAAGTAAAACTTGGAAAATATGCTGTAGATATGTTTTTTTTAATTAATAAAAAACAGTGTTCTCCCAAACCCTATTGATCCATCACCCATTACCCCCATACGGAAAGGTATAGACTAAGAAGGTGGAGGTGGTAAGTGTTGGGCTCCACCTTCTTGGATGTACCTACCCACATAGTTCTGAACATTGGGGGGTTCCTTACAGGGGAATGGAAATTCCTCCCTTGCTTTGCAAAGAAGATTGTCTAGTTTGAAGGATAAAAGGCTGATTCTCACCTCTGGTACCCAGGAGGAGGTGGGGTAACTGTGATAATATAATGATGATAATATAATGATAAGCATATAATGATAATAAGCAGCATAAAAAAGTGAAAACAACCATGCCACGAAAATAATAATGACATAATTATGCAGGATCCTTAGCTAGTTCTAATATTTGGACTAAGGAAAGAAGAGAAAAAATGCACCTTAGTGCAGAAAAAAATACTTGCAAATCTCAATCTAGACACAATTAAACCACCCCAAACCTCTAACTCTAAGCCATAAAAGTTACTGGTATACCCAAATAATAAAAATATATACAAATTGTAAAAATGTATAAAAATTGTAAAAATGCATAAAAAATCCATAAAATGATGATAGCAATTGATAAACCAAGTCAAATCAAACTCGATATTAAGTCCATCAGGAGCCACTTAAAATCTACTCTTGTTCCCCTTTACATTGCTTATTTAAAAGCTTATCCAATGTACCTTAATATCAATAATTCCTATAAGGTGCATGTCAATCCATTTAAAATTAAGGTCAATCTTAAAGTGGATCTAAACTCAGAATTTCCTCTCTGCTCTAGTAGATTAACTATAGCATGTTAACTTTTACGGGTAAACATTTCTTCATTACAATTTATGGAAATCTTAAAAAACCCTGAAGTTTTACCAGGGTGAACTGTGCAGGGAGCACATAAAGGGCGAAAGCTTCAGTCTTTCCTGCAGAAGCTGAGCCAGCCAGAGCAGTGGTACTGCTGGGAGTTACATCTGCTGATCAATTTATTACACTCAGGTAGCTAAAAAAAACACACAGGGAAGATTGCAATTGATTTCTACAGCACGTATATGTGGAATGGAACCGATTCATTGTGTAGTGTGCAAGAATTCAGGTCTGCTTTAAGTTGGGTAACATCCTTTGTGACATGTTCTAGTTGCCCCCAAATGTAACACTATCACTTCAATAACAATTCATGATGCAGTTCAATGTGCCTGTACGCTTCTGCACCTATCTCCAGAACTGTAGTGTACCTCATAGCCTCAGCACTCCAGAAACCAAAACTAAGCAGTGAGGTCTGTGAACAAAGAAAGGCCAGAAACCCACTAGGAGCGATTTTCTGAGCGCTTTGCGATTTGAAAACGCTTGCTAATGTAATGCTATGGGTGTGATCCCACTTGAGCAATGTGATTTTATAAACATCCCCCATAACATTCCATTAGCAAGAGCTTTTTCAAATCACTAGGGCTTAGAAGTTAGAAATCACTCCTCGTGGGTTTCTGGCCAAAGAGTTTGTCTGAAACACATTTTCATAGTCATTTGGGTTTTATCTTCCCTCTTGCATAAAGATGGCAAAAATAGAAATTATTTGTATTTGGTTTTCATGTTGCTAGGTATAGAACGGAACACTCTTTGTATGCATATGTCAAGTGCCCATTATAACAACCATTATGTATGTTGTTATGATTGCTTGGATGCAGACATGTGGTCCAACATGGATGGGGAAAGGAGCAATCATTAGTGTGTATGTGTGTACCTAGGAGTTATTATTCTTGGAAACAGAGACTCAGAACTCTCATCAAGAGCCAATCTATAGAAGTATTGTTTATAAAATAATTAAGTTTACATTTTCTGCTGAACCTTCTCAAATCCTGAGCAGTTAATATTTCCAAGCTTCTTTTTTAACATCTCACATCTGACCTTTTTTTTTTCTTATGCTGCATGTTAGCATTCACAATGTCAAGACTTCCCTTGGCTTGTCAGAGTGCTCTAGAAGGTGTCATGGCTCACAGATTGTGATGCCCACTTTCTTTCAGTCACTCAGATTCCACTGGGAACTCACAACTGGCAATGGTAAAAATCTGACATACGTAGAGTACGGGATTATTTTTATTAAAAAAAAAAATAGATCCAAAATAAAACTGACATCTTAGAAAAGAACTTTAATCTTTTTGAAGTTAACATATTATGACAGTTCTCTTTTAAAGAATTTCAAATAGGTCCATGTCATATTTAAACATACCTTTCCGTATTTGTTTAAATAGTAATACACCTCTCGTATATGACATGCGTTCATCCAGAATGAAGTAGAATGTGGTCTATGTGCGTCATAATGGAAATGATCTGCGCTATATCTAAGATATATATGTGTGTGTGTGTGTGTGTGTGTGTGTGTGTGTCAGGAAAATAAATGGCAAGTGACATGAACAGCTTACTGAGGTTAGAAATGTGGCAAGCATCTCCACCAAGGTCAAATTAATTCATGTAAAGGGATTGACAGAACAAGTGAAAGCCAGACCATTTCTTGTCCTGGATAACTGGGTTTTAATGCCTAAATCCAATTTCTTATTTCTGTCTTTCTTCATCAGGCTGGCTGCTCAGGTCTCTGTTCTATTAGGGATCAATTGGGTTTTGATAACACAGCCGACCAACGGAATGTAAAATAGAATCCTGTCAAGCTTATGTATAAAACCTCCACGAATGCCTTTTTTTAATGAAAGCACACCCTATTTTCATCACTTCCATTAAAGACAATTATGACAACATAACATATTTTGATTTCCAATTTAAGCCCTTCAAGATCAATCAAACGGTATTTTGTGTGATTACCTCAGAGACTTGCTTTTCCTTGCCAGAGGGGACAATACAACTGTTCATCTTTCTTGCCTTATCTCTCCTTTCTCTGCTCCTCTGGAGAAAAAGGATTGTCTCTTGGAAGGAAAGGTTCAGAGCGTGTACAGATGCATAATGCCTAGATTTATCTATTGAACATATTTTATATACTTGTTATTCTAGGACTCAAATCAATCATGAACAGAAGAAAACATAGGCAGAAAACTAATATTTTATAAGATTTTTTTTTTCATAAACCATTAAATAATTCTCATAGTCATAAGTGCACAAAGGAGATTAAATTGCTAATAGTCCAGTATTACCTGTAACTAAAGGTATGTAGTTATGTTTCATATAAAATGTAATTTACTTATACATATTCATCTCCTCTGTGCTGCAGATTATGTTGGCAGAATCTCCATACATGTCTCTGAGGCAGCCAAAAGCTAGCACTGAGTTTGTACAGAGTGGAGGACAGGGGAAAACATATGTCGAGAGCTGCTGCTTTGCACATGTAACAGAAGAGGCTACAGTAAGTGTGATTCACTTCATTAGACACTCCTTATTAGTTACCTCCTGAATATGATTTGTATTAGTTCACTGGCTATGTATGAGTACTAGGTCAGCTCAGCTATTCCATTTCACTCTCAGGAATAAGACTGTGAGTGGGGCTCCTGTAAAGTTGTGGGGTTTATTGTGAAGATTAAAAAATATATGTTTGATCTTGTGGTGAATGGGGCCTTTCCCCCTTGCCAAACTTTTTCATGAGAAAGGCCCAGTGATTTACCGTGTGGTCATCTTTTCATCGAGAAATTGTTATGATCGCTTCTGCAGCGTTTACTGCTGACTGCAGTGGTATTGCAAACCAAGCAGTTCTAATGTCATTACATGCATTTGCTTGCATAGTTTGGTTTGCACTTAAACTAGTTGCTGATTCCATCTGCAGTCGCTCTGAAGTTAATGACAGTTTAATATGCTTTTGTGTAAACAAACATTGTCTGCTGCAATGGAGGGGCAATCCCTTTCCTGCAGGCTGCATATCATTGTCTGCCTTTTCCTGCTATCAGCCTGTGATTAATTACCATTCACTTGTGTGGGAATCTGCAGGTCTGCTCCTATTGGATGACCTCAGTATAAAGAACTGCTTCCTGCAATGCCTCATGGGCTACCATAGTCTCAGATTCTGTCTGTTACTCTGCCCGTGCCCCACCTCGTTCCTAGTCCGTGTGGACTGCGCTGACTCCTGCGAAGGGGTCAGCGAGTCCTCCTAGTTCTGCTCTTGTTTCTAGAAGTTGTTACTTTGCTTGTCTTGTGTCATATATTGGTTCATCGCCAATATATACGCATACTTGCACGTTTATTATTTTCCTTGTATTCGTGTTACGTTGATACATCAGTGTCGCTGATATATACGTACACGAACTGTTTATATCCTATGTTCCGTTAGTCAGCGTTCCAGCACGCTGAGCTAGTTATCCTGTTCCTGTTTGTGGATTGCGTTCATCTCTGCGAAGAGATAGCGAATCCTTCTGAGTCCTGTTCCCTGTATTACTCCAGTCTTAGTCAGAGTTCCTGCTTATGTCATATATCGGTTCATTGCCGATATATACATATGTTAGTCAGACGTTACAAATAGTTTCATTGATAGCTGTAATTGTAATACGCTAGGATATCATACTTATTGTATATTTATCTGTGTTACGTTCATCTATCTTGATCCTGCTATTTCCTGACTATCCTGTCCTGTCTTTGTGAGGCACGCCATTGCTGCAAACGCATTGGCTACCTCATTCCAGTCTGTTTTATTGTGGACGCTTGCTGTCACTAAGTAGTGGCTAGTTAAGCAAGCGTTCATTCTGTCTACCTGTCCTGATCTCCTCAGTCCTGGTTTATGCGCTCAGCGCTACTTTGCGCTGAGACGTTATTACGAAAGTGTTGTTTGTGGCTGTTCGGATCTGCACCGGCTCTGTGCACCACAATCTCCTATTGGAGTCAGTCCTCTCCTCCACTAAACTGGGGATATCCTGATTCCTTGTGCTGGTGTTTGTACCTCCTTCACGTCAGCTTATGTGTTGCATGCTGACTGTGGAGATTACACCTCCAAGCTTAACAGAAATTTGTTTGGGCAAAACTTGGGGGCAGTAGAGTGCCAACATTTTGGTGGAATGGGGGTCTGCTAAGCAAATCATTTACTCTCAGGATGCACAACAAGCTTCAGTAGCCAATGAGAAGAGCAGTGGTGGCACTACATTGGGGCACACTGGGGAACTGCCCCCCAGTAATCACAGTGCCCTCTGAGTGCCCCATGCTGAGTGCCCCAAGCTCTCCTCTTTGCTGAACAAGTGCCGTACAGCATCATGTGACTCTCCCCTACATGTCACATGACATACAGGGATGGGAGACCCTTGGTGCTGTACAGCGCATGTGAAGAAGAGTGTGGAGGAGCCATCCCCCGCCAAAAGCTGGTAAGGTAGGGCACCGCTACTGCTCTGCATTTACACTGGAGCAGCACCCCCCAGCCTCGGCCCCCACCCTGCCACCCATGACAGAAATATTTGGTCACTTCCATTTCATTTTAACATCATGACATTATGTATGCAGTTGGCTGATGGTGTAATCGTTAAGGGCTCTGCCTCTGACACAGGAGACCAGGGTTCGAATCTCGGCTCTGCCTGTTCAGTAAGCCAGCACTAATTCAGTAGGAGACCTTTGGCAAGTCTCCCTTGCACTGCTACTGCCAATAGAGCGCGCCCTAGTGGCTGCAGCTCTGGCGCTTTGAGTCCGCAAGGAGAAAAGCGCAATATAAATGTTATTTGTCTTGTCTTGTCTTTGTCTATGTTCGCTTTAACAGATAACATAGAATTAACAGATGCTTAACTTTAAAATTGTAATTATCACTCTTGTTGGAAGGGCACACGTGTGTTACAATTCATCTTCCGAGAAAAAACAAGATCCCAGCAATAGCTACAATAATCTGCTAACAGCAAATATTTGCTTCCTTAAAGCCTGTAGTGTTCAAATAGTCACAAATACATAATCCGATTAACTCCAGTGCTGATTTCCTAGTACAGATTTAAAGTATTTCTATTTGTGAGTTTAGAGGTTCCCATTGAATATTAAAATAGACCTGTAATCCCAACATAAAACCACACAGGTGTCTCAAAGAGAGCACAAGGATTTGTCTCGCTCACCGCGTATTAAAATAACAAAAGGTTTTTATTTTATTTTTTTTCATACATTTTCTGTTTTCGCCCGTCTTTCAAATTATAGGAAAGCCAGCTATAGGTTAGACTTTGTTATTATCCCTTTATTATTATTCAGAAGGCATTAACATGTTTCAATTAGATTTTCTGCTTTTAATGCTCTGAGGCATAAAAACTTCAGGGTCAAATTATATATAATTCCGCAATTAAGGACACATGTGCAACACCTAATGCTGCAGTCTTATAGATCCAGATCCTTTTATTTCTTTAAGGAAGGAAGAATTACTCAGGCTGTGGTGTAAAAGTGAATGTACTGCAGGATTGACTGTCTATGGAGTGCAGCCATAAATGTTCATTTTAACACAGTTTAACAAGAACACTTCATTTAGCATTTTGGTCTGGAGGCCGCTGACCCACATACAGTGTTCCAGTTCAGGGAGCAATGGATTTTTTCATGTAAACTGGACACTTAATTTGGCATCTTTGTGTGCAGATATTATGGAAAATAGTATTTTATTCATGGGGATGTATCGGTTTTAATTAATTTAATTACCATTTCCATTCTGTTGTATCAAGCAGGTATGGTGAAAGAAGAGCCACGAAAGAGCAACCGAAAATCTCCCATATTTAGTAATGAAACTCAGTGGTTAAATTTAAATTTCCTTGCCCATTCATGCGCAAGTGTGGTAGAAAGCTGAAACCCTGTCAAAACTGTTGATTTCTTTAAAGTGTTAATAGATCATCCCCCGACACTGTGGCCACTGCCCCCATCTCTGTTCCTGCGGCCCACCCCCAGCTCTGTGGCCATGGCCTGATCACGCAAGATTCCTCCTCTCCTTGATGAGATGGTCAATCAGGCTGCGGAGCTGGTGGCTGGCCACAGAGCTGGGGACTGGTCTATTAAAATTTTGAAGAAACCCGCCATAGTAGTTTTGGTGACAGAGGGATGGAGCTTCATCTTTCTTTCACATAAGCAGGCAAGCAGGTTTGTGAACTAGGTTTTTAACCACCGGACTGCAAAATAAAATCTTATCAAAATCACATTTTCTCCTCACACCATGTTGTTTATCTACCACATGCTACCTGTGCTGTGACCGACAGGCACATATTTGCTAGTCTCTGGTAACAGGGATGTGTTGTGGACTGTCTACATATTAACTCCCACAATGCATCACTTTAGGACAGTCAGTGAATCATGAATCATTCAAATCAATCTCATGTCCCTAAAATTCCAGGCATATATTCACAAACTCCCAGATTATAAAACTGAAAAGTAGAAGTATTACCTGTTCAAATCCAAAACATGTAATATTTATGCATAAAACAGAATGCATTTGCTTTCATTCACATTTATGTAAACAAGAAGGAACTCTCATGATGCATCACTTCTGCTTAGTGAATGAATATTCCTTTATGTCCCTGAGAAGGCATGCATACATCCAGAGCTATGACTGAACAGTGCACCTATAGCATAATAAGTTTGCACAGCCATACCAATCCAACATACAGATAGCTATTTACAGCTTGAATTAAGTGCAAGGCATGGATTAATATGACTCTGTGGGCAGCCGCAGGTCTTGAGAAATAGGAGTTGTACAGATAGCAGAAAGCTGGTACTAATTATACTAGTACTAGTGATTCATAAATACTAAGATAGCGTCTGATTTACCATGATGTACAGCAGCTTGGGAAAAATACCATACATTATATCTATCTAAAGAAAAAAATGTAAGTGCTAAGGACATCTGTATTACAAAATAAGATATTATCAAGATTAAATTAATAATGTGACTCTATATGCCACTGCGAACAAAAGTGACACCATTTTTTCTAAAAAGGGTGAAATTGGCTATTGTGTGCATGCATAAACTATCAGAAACAAATCACCATTTCTTAATTTCTTTACTTACAATTCAGGAAAAACATACACCCCCTATACTCTGGTGACCAGACTGTGTTAGCCAAAATGATTCTCTGAGACGCTTGGTTCTTCTACTGACCCTATATGCTATTACTCCATTGTAATTGCCTGATGAAGCAGGATAAACCACTTGAGGACCACAGTGCTAAACCCCCCTAAAGACCAGGCTGTTTTTTCTGTAATTGGCCACTGCAGCTTTAAGGCCAGGCTGCAGGGCCGTACAATACAGCAGAGGAGTGATTTCCCCCCCCCCTTTTCCCCCCACCAACAGAGCTCTCTGTTGGTGGGGTCTGATCGCGCCCCCAAGGTGCTTTTTTTTTATATCAATATTTATGTTACCCCCCCCAGCCGGCCAATCCTGGCGATCAGCTGTCATAGGCTTCTGCCATGTCACACGGTTGTCCCCAGTACAGCGCTGCTGCCAATCGCAGCACTGTGCATGTAAATAGACGGCGATTACGCCGTCTAACAGTCTTCCGAGCGGCGACCACCGCTCAGAGACTGAAGAGGAGGCGGAGCTCCGCCCCCCGAGCAGGAGATGAGGGCGCATCCTGCGTGCGATCTCCTGCAAACTGCAGCCCCAGGACTTGACGCCAATCGACGTGGAGCGGTCTCAAGGTAGTTAAACCTGCTTTTGAAATATTGTGAATAAATTGTTTACTATAAACCAACAATTTTTGGTTTCTTCTTGGAGGAGGTAAGTCCACCACTACCTCCTCTTTTTAAACTGTTTTTAAACATTTTTATACTATGTTGGTGCCTCTATCAGGGCCGGCCCTAGACTTTTTGCCGCCTGAGGCAAAATTAGAAAAAAAAATCGCTCCCCCCCCCCTCCCCCGTGGGTGGGTGGGGGGGGGGGGGTGCCGCCGAGCTCGCCTGGGTCCCCCGATCTGCGCTCCTCCTCCAGCGTAAGTGTACCAGCCAGCCTGCATATGAGAAGAGGCAACGGGCGGGGGAATCACTCACCTTCCGCGTTCCATCGTGCGCTCCACCGACGTCACTTCCTGCAAGGCCGTCCACTTACAATACAGTGGGCGGCGTTGCCGGAAGTGACGTCAGTGGAGCACGCGATGGAACGCGGAAGGTGAGTGATTCCCCCGCCCGTTGCCTCTTCTCATATGCACGCTGGCTGGTACTTTACGCTGGAGGAGGAGCGCAGATCGGGGGACCCAGGCGAGGGAGGGGGGGTCCGACCCCCCTCCCCGCCGCTAGGCCCAATACCCCCTTTCTGCCCGCTACCCCTCCAGCTCGGCGGGCGGCCCCAGCGTCCATGGACGGGTGGGTGCCGCCCCCCCAGATCTGCCGCCTGAGGCAAATGTTTCACCCCGCCTCATGAGCGGGCCGGCCCTGGCCTCTATTATACATCCTAGTATATTGTCTAGTCCACACTTGGTGGAGGGGTGTTGCCCCATCTTTCTGATCTACAGAGAGCAACTTCTTAACCTGAATGGGGTCAGGTCTAATCTCCCCACCTGTGCCATTACAGTGGTTGCCTTTGTGGTAACCCTTGTTTGTCAGTATTACTTCTTCGTGATTACCTATAATCTGGTGTCAAGACTTACTATGCTATATTGGGCTCTCGGTGTCCTTTTCTTTGTTTTGTCGTAGAGATTTAGATATTCAGCCTGCTCTAATGATAAAGTTTTCATCCAGTGAAAGGTGTATTTCAGGTGTACTTTAGGTGAAAAGAGTATGGCGGATGCCAACTCTATTGACTTTTAAAATGCTGGTTACTTGGCTGTTATAATGATCAATCGGCTTTAGTAGTTTGAGACACAAACCTTAGGAGAGGCAGTAAGCCAGGCTTGTTAAAGAGAAACTCCGACCAAGAATTGAACTTTATCCCAATCAGTAGCTGATACCCACTTTTACATGAAAAATATAATGATTTTCACAAACAGACCATCAGGGGGCGCTGTATGACTGATTTTGTGCTGAAACCCCTCCCACAAGAGGCTCTGGTACCGTACGGTACTCTGGGCAAACTGCCACAATGTAACAATGACACACACAGGAAATGGCTGTTTATAGCTGTCTGTTAAAGCCAGAACAGCTACATAATCTGCCCACAGTAACAATGTCACCATGTAATACATGTCAGAATGTGAATCTGGGAGAGGAAAGATTTTACAATGAGCAAACTCTGACTAAATCATGTATACATAATTATTGTAAAAATTAAGCACCTTTTTATATTAAATTATTTTCACTGGAGTTCCTCTTTAAGCCAGTAAAATATCAGCATTTGTTAAGGCTGTCAGTAAATGATGCAAACTGACATCTAACAGGAAAAGGTGAGTATGGCTACAGTTAAGGCAGCCATATATATTTTTTTTCTTTTTTTTTTTTTATACTAAAGAGCCACAGTATGCTTTAAAGGCCACCTAAAGTGATATGTAGCATGATGAAATCTGCATGTAAATATTAATATATAATATCAGAAGTGGTCTGTGTTCCTTTTCTTATTTTTGTTAAACCTGGTGCTATAAACACACTCTGTTTTCAGTTGGATGAATATACCATATTCACTTTGTGTGTGACTGTAAGACATACTCTTAACAGCAAGGAAAAGAAATGTCCAACAGTTAATCAATACTCTGCATGGGAGCTTAATGAACAAAAAGAACAGCAGAAAAGGCCAGTGATACAGTTTACGCTTAAAAACTGAGATTTCACCCTTATTGCTTTAATTCAAGCTCCCATTTTTAATGCGATTGTTGGCAAATTCATATTATTCAGCATACCCACAAAGTTTTTGTGCATTGCATGCTGTTACTTTTTTTTTTTTGCAATGAATATATTTTAAATGCCTAACTCTGCAGGTTTCTACATTGGGCCTCTAGTCCCTTGTTGTCATAGTTCCTTCCCTGATGTAGAGTGCATCCTCCACCTACCCACCCAGCTCCTCCCTGTTCTGAAAGAAATGAACTCTCTGTGGCCAGCATTAAAGCTACAGTTCCACCCTGCTTATTGTGTAATAAATAATTTAACTCTTTCCACTACCTCCCCAGCACATTTATATCCACATTTAAATCCACGTACACTTCTCATTACCTTGCTCTGCATACAATAGGAAATAATTTCTAATTGCTTTTTTATTAACCCAGGAAGATACTGGTTAGGGTGTGACACACTAAGCAGAAATGGGGAGGTAAACTCTGCCCCGGTAGCAAACTAAGGGGGTGGTGGCAGGTCCTGTTAAGCTACCAAATGATTTGTGCACATAGTGAGAGAATGACTATTGCCCATCCTAGCTGATTCCTCACTATCTCATGCATGTTATGACTGGAGAGGGTCATCAGTTTGGACAGCTATCTGCACTCAACAGATGATGAGCTACAGGAGCCAACCAGCCAGGAATTTTAACAATATTTATTGCAAATTTGCAAGGAGTACAGATGTTCAATGCATAAAAGTATGTGCATTGCTGATCCATACACAATAAATGAATAATAACAATAATAATTGATAATAAATACATTATTTATGTTATTGGGATTACTGCAAGGAATTTTACTGATTTGAGGTGGTTTAAAAATGTGAACTGATGTATAACTTCATGTGGATATATGATATTACAGCTAAGCTATAATGTGCATAATAAGTTGGATCATCACAAAATATTATAAATAGAATTTAAGCCCCCTTCATAGCTATAATCCCCATGACCCTCTCTTGTGGGGGATCTGGGGGTTAAGGGAGCCCACCTCTCCTCTCCATTTGTATGTGTAGAGAAGCCCAGAACAGCATACATATCTGCTCCAGTGCCAGGCCCCCTCATGCCTTCTCTTCATCATTCACTATAGCCATTCAGCATGCGGCAGCCTTTCAGTACATATCACATGACCCCCTCCCCGATACAAACCATTGATAATAATGAAAATGAACAATTAAAAGTTGTTATGGCTATACTATGCAAGGAAACAGCATTGCTTTTCAATGTCTGATGTACTATGTTGATAATGAAAATTTAGTACACTAAGCTCCAGAAACCGCATGAAACAATGATGGTAATGAACAGTTCAATGTAGATTAGGGTTAAAATATGCATACAGAAATTAGTGGTCCATCCCTGTTGTAATTTGATGCAATTGAAAATGTAGTAGCATAGTTTACATAGACGGCAAAAAGCAATGTTTTTGATGATGGACAGTTAAGACCTCTTGCACACTACATGTGATTCCGATTTACATTTTTTAATCGATTTTAACTTGCAATTCCGATTTGTGATTTTTAATCATTACTGCATGCTGTGTTTTTTCTGCATTTTTCTTTTGATAGCATCCAGGAAAAATCAGAATCGCAAATCGGATTTGCAGTGTGCAGAGGGCCTTAAAGTACCCCTGAACCAGGCTAAAAACGATACTCTCATTGTTAATGTTCAAATTCATGTGCTGTGACATGCCTCACAGCACCTTGCTCCCCCTTCAGCGCCCCCGTCCCCTGTTCTGCTCAGTCGAAATCCTCAGTCGAAATCTTCGACTTGAGCAGAACCTTAATTATGGGCTGGGAGGAAGTGTCCGTTCTTCCTCCTCTATGCCCGTACTTAGCTCCACCCCCTGCACTCACCGCTTATAGTTCCCGATGTCAGTACCACACACAGCATGCAGGGGAGCAGCGCTGTGTGCGGGCATGTGATAATTGAAGTCAGAATGATAGTGTATATTCGTACACTATTATTCTGACTTCAATTATCACAAGCCCGCACACTGCACTGCTCCCCTGCATGCTGTGTGCGGTACTGACATCGGGAAGTATAAGCGGTGAGTGCAGGGGGTGGAGCTAAGTACAGGCATAGAGGAGGAAGAACGGACACTTCCTCCTAGCCCAACCCAAAGACTCACTGCAGTGGGGGATAGAGGGGGAGCTGGAGGCGGAGGAGGGTCATGCTGTGACACGTCACAGCAGAATAATAAAAAATAACATTTTAAAGGTATATTATTCAAAACCCCATTCAGGGGTACTTAGGAGTATAAGGTGCAGACAAGCAGCAGTGCAGCTCAGTGCCTGGTGGAATGTGTCATAATAGCAAATATTGTACAATAAACCCTGCAATAAACAAAAAGCCTGGATGACAATGATGATAAGTGCTGTGTACAGCCCTACATTAACACTATAGTCCCTGGCTCACACAGATCCTGCCTGCACAACGTTTTATATGCTGAAAGTTTAATAGCAATAGCAAAGTTTAATAGCAATAAGCTCCCCAATAGGCCTGAACGATTTATCGTTTTGATATCGAAATCGCGATCACGGAAACAACGATTCCGTGATTGCCACAGTGGCGATTTTTGCCGATATTCTGCGGACCTGTGCCCTCCCGCTGTGCGCAGCTCTGTGTGTAAAATAGCAGTGGCTTTCACTCCCCGTGGCAGCTTATCTTTCTCTTTGCCTAGTTCCCCCTCCTCCCCTCCTACGTCATCAGCCCTGCTGCGAGAGCGGCTCAGGCTCTCGCTAATGTGAACAAACACTTTCCTTTCCTCCACAGATTGTTTAACCACTTGATGACCCACCCTTTACCCCCCCTTAAGGACCAGCGCTGGTTTGATTGATCTGTGCTGGGTGGGCTCTGCAGCCCCCAGCACAGATCAGGGTGCAGGCAGGGAGATCAGATTGCCCCCCTTTTTTCCCCCCTATGGGGATGATGTGCTGGGGGGGTCTGATCTCTCCTGCCTGCTGTGGGTGGCGGGGGGGGCACCTCAAAGCCCCCCTCCGCGGCGAAATTCCCCCTCCCTCTCCTACCTGCTGCCTCCCCCTGGTGTTCCGGGCTGCACAGGACGCTATCCGTCCTGTGCAGCCAGTGACAGGATGTGGTCTGTCACATGGCGGCGATCCCCGGCCGCTGATTGGCCGGGGATCGCCGATCTGCCTTACGGCGCTGCTGCGCAGCCGTACAAATGTAAACAAAGCGGATTATTTCCGCTTGTGTTTACATCTAGCCTGCGAGCCGCCATCGGCGGCCCGCAGGCTATTCACGGAGCCCCCCGCCGTGATTTGACAGGAAGCAGCCGCTCGTACGAGCGGCTGCTTCCTGATTAATTAGGCTGCAGCTGGCGACGCAGTACTGCGTCGCTGGTCCTGCAGCTGCCACTTTGCCGACGCACGTTATGAGTGTGCGGTCGGCAAGTGGTTAATTGCAGACCACGGGGAGAGACAACGGCTATTTAGCTAATGTCTGGCTGACTTTCCTCCCCCCTTATTCAACAGTTCCCATGAAAGCACGGAGCAGAGAAGGAATTCCTTCCCCCTTCATTGCCGAGAAAAAAAAAAGTTTGCCTTCATTGCAGAAGTACAGGAGAAGAGAGCATGTGAATGGAGCTGCACAGTATGGGGGAGTTTGAGTAAGCAAGACTGAGTGCATGACTGTGTGTGTTTTAGTATGTGTGTATCAGTGAGTGCTGGAGAAGTTTGATTGTGTGTGTGCGCATATTAGTGTGTGCTGCAGGATTGTGTATCAGATATGCTGCAGGATCATCTGTGTATCAGTGAGTGCTGCAAGATGGAGAAGTGTGTGTGTGTGTGTAAGTGCTGAGTGCGAGATGGATGTGTATCAGCGCAACCCCCCACGGCTTACCTTTACGCTACCTATCCCACACCTGACATAAACTGTCCCCACCGCCTCTGTTACATAGCTGTTATCCCAATCACATACCCCAAGCATAGTAATATGTACTGCATGGGGAATCAAGGGACAGTGGCATGATAACTCCTCACCCCCTCGACTTGGACTAATTTTTTAAATTTTGACCTACTGTCTATTTGTTTGGGCTTAGGATTTATCACAGCTCTGCTCTGCCTCCTTTGCGCAGACGAATAGGCACATGCTTAAGCTCGATTTTGAAGAAATCGTGAATCGAATCGAAATCGCAATTTCTGACAGAAATCGTGCGATTCAATCTTTTCTCAAAATCGTTCAGGCCTACTCCCCAACAGCAATTATTATCCCCCATGAACCCAAACAGTGCAACTATCCCATAAACAGATCTGCTTAAACTAAATAGCACAAGGAAACATCTAAAATGAGTTCTGGATCTCCCATGCCAACCATTTTTAGCCCCTGAGGAAGGCTTTATAATCAGCCAAAATCAAGGCATTCAATGACATTCTTGACACTGCACATCTGGTTGACATGTTCTCTTGGTCAACCTGACAGCTGACTGAGTGCTGCTGTGGATCACAGCATTATTGTATGGCCTACCAATTTCCCTTGCGCAACTTTGTTTTTCGGTTATGACTGAACCAAACTGAACAACTGATATTCATGACAAATGTGATGTTAACCCAGATATGAACAGCAACACCTTAAAAATGAACTGTAGTGAAAATAAAAATGAAAAAAAAAATACTCATTTAGAAATTATTTAGTTAATGTTTGGCCATTGTAAAATCTTTCCTCTCCCTGATTTACATTCTGAAATGTATCACTGGTGGTGACATCTTTAGTTCTGCTAAGTGATCTGTACATAATGTTCATTACTGAGAGTTCTATGCACAGAGGGAGATATTGATTGTTTGGCAGTTAGAAAAAGCCATTATTTTCCACAATGCAACAAAGTTAACTGTCAGGACCATGGTCATGACATCACACCGTGGGAGGGGTTTTAACACAATATCAGCCTTGCAGACGTCCCTGATGATCTATTTGAGAAGAAGTAAAGATTTCTCATGGGAAAGGGTGTATCAGCTACTGATTAGAACTAAGTTCAATCATTGGATAAAGATCCTCTTTAAAGTAGACCTGAACACTTTGCACAGGACAGAATGAAAACAGAGAGAAATGCACTATGTAGTATTTAGTTTAGCCTGTTTCATTCCCCCTCAATTGTGTCTAATCAGAAGTTGTAATCTGATATCTACCCTGTGTCACATAACTGCCTATGGCAGAGATGGCAGATAAACCCATTTGAAAGCACAGGCTGTTAACAATATGTCTGCTTTCATGAATCACGAAGTAGAAACGGTGCAGATTTATTTAAGGATTTGTATCAGCTGTAACAAAGAAATGTTTTTTGTTTAAAGGTTATTATGCTGTTGTGTATCTTTTAGAGCAGAGAGGACATTCTGAGTTCAGGTCCGCTTTAAAATACATTTGAATATTCTGCAGTAACTTAGCTAGAATGTGTAGTGATAAGTTTTACTCCACCAGCTTGCACCTGATATAAATCTTGTGTTAACACAGTGAATGGAGTGTGAATGAAGGGTTCAATAAGGTAAGATAACTCGTGGCAATTTATGTGGTGGTTACAGCAGCCCTACTGAACTTCATTGGATCAATTCCAGGGAAATAGAAAAAAAAAACTTGAAGTTTCTGTTCTAAATGAAAAAACAAACAAACAAACATTTTTTAAATGTATACAGTTTATAGAATACTTTTCATTGTTATACTGTTTTGTTATATACAGGTTTAATAATGTTTGCAGGGTTGGCATTACATTGGGCTCTATTCACAAAACTTCTCATAAATGTCTTATTTATCACCTAATTGATAAAAATAACCTTTCAACACATTAACAAGCAAAATAATCACTCCAAGTAAAGTTGTTCCTGATTAACTTCATTTCAATATTACTTGCCTTACCTTAATTATATTATAATTTTGCTCTTTGGGAGCTGAAAATGTAAGATAGATAAGGTAAGAACAGACAGAAACAGGTGGAAAAGCTTTGTGAATCATACCTAATTATTGAAAACTAGCCGTTTATAGTTTATTTTAGATGAATTGTACATGTAATCTTTTCAAAATATTTCAAATAAGGCAAATATATGTCATGCTAAAATGTTTGTCTATAAATGATCACGCATCAGACAACACATTGTTCACCTCTGGAATTCAGCAGACTGCACGTTTTATGGGTTTTGTAATATTGACAGGAGAATAGCACACAAATGGAGGATGTGCCTTTTAATTCTTTATCAACACAATCTGTCAGGAATAATCGTTTTTAAGAGCCACAGGGGGAGATCCGTAGCGTTGTTTATGGGTACTATATTTCAGGGCCCTTTCATCAGACAATGGGATAAGAGTTTCAAGAGAAAGATCAATCCTTTCCATTACAAGACATGTCAAGCTTGAAATTATCCATTTGAATTAGAAAGTTTGCTATGTTTTGTTGGCTTTACAGCAGAAGCTACTCTAGAATGTAATGCAGAAAAAAAATACATCAACTGTGGAAATTATGAGCCTTATTACTGCATGATGTACCATTATGGACAATATATATAACTTGGAAGCCTAACTTATTTCAGATTCAAAACAGAAAGAGGTTTAAATGTTACTATGTTGATAATTCCTACAAGGTTTAACCATCGTATTGAACCATTTCAGCCCGCTGGGATTTTTCACCTTATGCATCAGAGCAATTTTCACCTCCCATTCATTCGCTAATAACTTTATCACTTCTTAACACAATTTATTGATCTATATCTTGTTTTTTTCCTCCACTAATTAGGCTTTCTTTGGGTGGTACATTTTGCTAAGAATTTTTTTTTTTTATAAATGCATTTTAACAAGATTAATAAGAAAAAAATAGAAACAATTCATTATTTCTCAGTTTTCATCCATTATAGCTTTACAATAATCCATGCTACCATGATTAAAACCTATTTATTTTATTTGCCCTTTTGTCTCGGTTATGACACCATTTAAAATTTGTCCCTATCACAATGTATCAAGGAAGAAGAAAGCCGGCACCATCCAATGCTCTTTTACTATTTATTGAAGGCTGTCATAATAGTACAACTGTACAAATAGCGATGTTTCGGAGCGATGTCCTAGCTCCTTTATCAAGCCATGACAGCCACAAATGTAATACATTCACAAACAGGTTTATATAGTACATCATATCAGCTTAAACCAATCACACGCTAGTATTACCATTAGCCAATCCCTGTCAGGCATAAATAGGCCGGACCTGATGGGGAACTATTCTCATAGTGGAAGAACCAATGGAAATGATCTGCTCACCTTTGAAAATGTGTCCGCTCACCTAACCACGCACTGCGCCGATGACAGCCCCAATCCCACAATACACAGCGTTGGTACCACCCACCGGTTCGTCGGACCTGATGGGGAACTGTGTACGTGAGAGGGCAACGCTGCAACGTCATTGACGTTGCCAGGGAGACGGCAGAACGCGGACAGAAAGCTCCGCCCACCTAGAAGAGGCAGGTCATAAACGTCACTGTCTCACGCCGGCTGATCACGTGGAAGCAAATCCACCAATCAGCCGGCCTGCCGTCTCCCTGTATGACAACAACGGCATCGGAGCATGCCGCGTTGTCAAGGAGATGGAATGCCAATGGGGCTGTCCATGCGGGGAGATGGAGAGCAGACACATAAGCCAAGCAAGAGAAGTCTCCACAGCCCCAAAGGACAGTAGACATGCCATAGATCACCAAGACTTATCGAAGTCTATAACACTTAGATCAAAACAGAGGCATCAACTATAAAGTAATAAACCAAATTAAAAACAGCAAAATTAAGCCAATTAAAATAAAATAAGAAGTGTTATATCAGTGGTAATAGATCGTATTCACGATTCATACCATTGGGCTCCAAAGTATCAAGTGTGGGTATCCAATGAGCCTCACGGTACAACAGCTGCCTGTGCCTATCTCCACCACGTTTTAAAGGAGGCACGCTGTCAATTATCTGACTGCGTAACTGGCTAACATGTTTGAAAAGAGAAAAATGACAGGCAACTGGTTGATCCGTGAGATGCTCACGGATAGCATGTTTGTGTGAAGATAGTCTGACCTTGAACTTCTGAGTGGTCTCCCCTACATAGAGGAGACCACACGGACATTTCAAAATGTAAATAACATACTGTGAATCACAGTTGTATATTCCCCTAATACCATATCTCTTGCCAGACCTTGGATGAGTAAAATAATTACTTCTGATGACCGAGTTGCAGTGCACGCAGTTAAGGCAGGGATACATGCCTTTCCTGGAGCCCTCAGGAGGCCTAACCAATGTCCTCATTTCTGCATGTGTCAATTTATCCTTTAATGTAGGTGCTCTTTTGTAAGAGAACAGAGGCGGATTGTGAAACTCAGGGACCGAGGGAAGTGACTGGGCCAACGCAGGCCAATGTTTTTTAATGATACGAGCAACGTCCTTACTAAGGACATTGTATTGTGTAACAAAAGGGATCCGACAACCAGTCCTTCTTCTAGGTCCCGGTGTTGTGCTTATAGCCGAACTGCGTGCCTCTGCAACCAGGTCATCAGGATAGTGTCTATCCATGAATTTTAAGGAATTCACCTACATTAAAGGATAAATTGACGCATGCAGAAATGAGGACATTGTTTAGGCCTCCTGAGGGCTCCAGGAAAGGCATGTATCCTTGCCTTAACTTCTTATTTTATTTTAATTGGCTTAATTTTGCTGTTTTTAATTTTGTTTATTACTTTATAGTTGATGCCTCTGTTTTGATCTAAGTGTTATAGACTTCGATAAGTCTTGGTGATCTATGGCATGTCTACTGTCCTTTGGGGCTGTGGAGACTTCTCTTGCTTGGCTTATGTGTCTGCTCTCCATCTCCCCGCACAGACAGCCCCATTGGCATTCCATCTCCTTGACAACGCGGCATGCTCCGATGCCGTTGTTGTCATACAGGGAGACGGCAGGCCGGCTGATTGGTGGATTTGTTTCCACGTGATCAGCCGTCATGAGACAGTGACGTTTACGTCCTGCCTCTTCTAGGTGGGCGGAGCTTTCCGCCCGCGTTCTGCCATCTCCCTGGCAACGTCAATGACGTTGCAGCGTTGCCCTCTCACGTACACAGTTCCCCATCAGGTCCGACGAACCGGTGGGTGGTACCAACGCTGTGTATTGTGGGATTGGGGGCTGTCATCGGCGCAGTGCGTGGTTAGGTGAGCGGACACATTTTCAAAGGTGAGCAGATCATTTCCATTGGTTCTTCCACTATGAGAATAGTTCCCCATCAGGTCCGGCCTATGTATGCCTGACAGGGATTGGCTAATGGTAATACTAGCTTGTGATTGGTTTAAGCTGATATGATGTACTATATAAACCTGTTTGTGAATGTATTACATTTGTGGCTGTCATGGCTTGATAAAGGAGCTAGGACATCGCTCCGAAACATCGCTATTTGTACAGTTGTACTATTATGACAGCCTTCAATAAATAGTAAAAGAGCATTGGATGGTGCCGGCTTTCTTCTTCCTTGATTCAGAACTCGAGTGGTGATCGAGTAGCCTGGGCACATCTGCTTTACAACACAATCGGGGTTGTGCTTTCCTTCACTTTTCTCCTATCACAATGTATGGCGCCAATATTTTATTTGGAAATAAAGGTGTATTTTTTCTGTTTTGCGTCCATCACTATTTACAAGGTTATAATTAAAAAAATGTTCATAGTATACCCCCTTCAAATGCATATTTAAAAAGTTCAGACCCTTAGGTAACTATTTATGTTTTTTTTTGTTTTTTTTAATTGTAATTTTTTTTTTCATAAAAAAATTTATTTGAGTAATATTCTGGTGTGGGAAATAAACAGTTAATTTTTAATGTTATTATATGTGTAAATTGTAATGTAAAAAATATGTAGATGTAGTTTTACTATTTGGCCACAAGATGGCCACCTTTGAGTTTTTTTTTCTCCTTGTGCTTCTTGCTAACCGGAAGCACAAGTAGGACGCGGAAAATTTTATTGGCAGAAAGACTGAAGCCTCTAAGTAAGAGCACTTTGGTTTTTCTGCTGGGGACACGGGTCGGTGATCGGGAACCATGTTCACTGATCCCAGGGCTACCGGGGGACAGCACGGGGGCGTGCCCACGATTACACGCGGGAGCGCGCCGAAGTGCGGCACTGCAGCAGAGCAGCCGCCTGGACGTGAGCATCAAGTCCGGGCAGCTGAAATGGTTGAAGTAAATATGTGGTTAAAAAAGTTAGATACATTACTTACCTAGGGAAAGCTAACTGTAAATGTTTGCCTCCAGAAAACAGAAGGTATTTGCGATGTGTTGCTTGGATACAATCCATGATAACGGCATAGCCATGATTTGCGAGCATTTTTTCACTATCCGTGATCCAAATCTGTAATTGGGAATCGATCACAGCAGACAATCACAAAATCAGCCGTTATTCCATGTATTCGGCCCATGATCACGGCCGTGATTACAGGAAAAATATCTGTGATTATCACCTGAAAACCCACCGACTTAAGCGGTTAATAGCAAAGTTCTCTTACATGGTAGAAACACCAAATTTGCCATATATGTTAAGAAGAATAGTGGAAACAAGAGGAAACTTTTTTTTTTTTCAAAAAGACTTTATAGTTTTTGAGAAAATCAATTTTAACGTTTCAAAGGAAAATAGTATACATGTAAATGCTGTAATAGCAGTAAATGACAGTTAATGTATTTACCGCATTTACATGTATACTTTTTTCATTTGAAATTTCCTTTAAAATTTTAAAATCGATTTTCTCAAAAACTATAAGGTTTTTTTTTGAAAAAAATGTTTTCCTCTTGTTCCCACTATTCTTCTTAACATATCTGGCAAATTTGGTGTTTCTAGCAAGGGGGCTTTGCTATTAACCACTAAAGTTGGCGGGTTTGGGTGGTTTTTAATCACAAATACTTTTTTCATTTGAAACTTTAAAATCGATTTTCTCAAAAACTATTAAGTCTTTTTGAAAACATTTTTTTAGGTTGTAGTAACTGATCACCTTTATAATTCATGCAATTTTGGTGATTGTAGCATGTATGGGGGCTGTGCTATTAACATTAAAGTCAAATCCGTGATCACGGATTCTACATGTAATCACGGTTAAAATCTCGAATCCGGAGTTCCAGTTCAAATCCGGATCACGATCATGGCATATCCAGGTTTTGATTCTGCTGTGGCCGGATTTACTCAAATTCGTGATTGGGGGTATCCGAGCATCACTGTTTGTGATAATTCAGCTGTAAGTAAGCAACTGTGGTCTCTCACAATGGCTATCATTCATAAAAGTGTGTTCGGTAAAAAAATGTGGGTGGGAAAATACAGCATTCGGTATTTTATACCTTTGTGTGCTAATTCATAAACATTTTCACAGCTGCCTTTGAAGTTCGGTAAATTACCGGAGCCCATTGAGCGGTACAGCAGAAGTGTGGAGTTATCTCTCTTTTGTTATAAGCTGTAATTATGGTTCTCTGCACAGACTCACACAGACTTCGGTTCCCAGCACAGGCTCGAACAGACTGACTCACACAGACTTTGGCTCCCTGCACAGACTCGCAGAGACTTCGGCTCCCTGCATAAACTCGAACAGACTGACTCACACAGATTTGGGCTCCCTGCACAGACTCGAACAGACTGACTCACACAGACTTCGACTCCCTGCACAGACTCGAACAGACTGACTCACACAGACTTCGTCTCCCTGCACAAACTCGAACAGACTAACTCACACAGACTTCGGCTCCCTGCACAGACACGAACAGACTGACTCACACAGACTTCGGCTCCCTGCACAGACTTGCAGAGACTTCGGCTCCCTGCACAGCCTACTTTGCTGTTATCCGCATGCTTATCGCCTCCTCCAAGCAAGTGGTATTCTCCGTCCCAATACCGCCTGCTCTGATCTTTACGAATTGACATTTAGTGACGTGTTGAGATAATCACCGCACTAGGCAGTAATTTACCTCACTGCTCGGTAATTTGAGCTTTTCATGCGGTAACAGCTTTTATGAATTTACATTTTTCTAAGTGCTCGGTAAAGTCAGCTGTTTTCAGCTTTACCGCATGCAGTAATGCTTTATGAATGATAGCCAATGCATCACTAAAGAATATGCAAATCATCTCTTCATGCCCTTGAAAGCAAGGCTGCACATCCAGAACCGCTGGTGTATAGTGAGCCTATAGCTAAATTTTACAGAGCCACACCAATCCAACATACATACAGCCTGTTTTGGACTTATCGAACCTCAATAGTGCATGGTATTTATTAGCCAAAGGCTCACTGTACAGGTGGTTTTGGAAGTGCAGCCTTGTTTTCAAGGGCATAGAGATGATATGCATATTTGGGAGTGACGTATCATGGGAAACCACAGTTGCTCACTTACTTCTGAATTATCACAAACACCTTCTGTTTTATGAAGGCAACCTTACATTTAGTAAATTTTTTTAGTGCTTTTTAATAGGGGGCTTTTTATTCTCTTTAAGCTCTTTATACCTTCCAGATGGTTCTGAGTCACCTTGAGCTCCCTATGTGTTTCTTACCTAGGCAAAGGGAAAACTCTGAATTGTGCAGAGGCTTTCCCGTTCCTACTCACCCCCACCATTGCCACTCATGGACCCTCTGAAGATGCTGTATCTGACGAGCTTCTAGCGGCCTTGCTTCCCGCCTGAATGAGCGCGGCTGTACTGTACCTGTGGGAATACAGCCATACTTGCACAGTAGAAAAAAGCCACCCATCCATAAGTGGCTCCCTGCTGCTGTACAGACGCTGCAGTACTCACGCAGGGGCCATACAGCTGTGCTCATGTACGAAGGGGAACATGGCTGCAAATGAAAAGAGGATCCCAAACAGTGGTGATGGAGTCGAGGATTATGTGAGGAGCCTCAGGAGAATCCAGCTGCTACCCTCTTCTTATGTAAGTATTTAACTTTTTTTTTTTCTGCTTTGGGTTTGATTTAAAAAAAAATGTGTCAAGTTGTACTCAAATAAGTTAGCATGAGAAAAAAAAATCCCACATAAATCTTCCTAGGTCTTCTGTACTCATTTATTTTTTGAGTGGCTTACTGAATAGGATAACTGGAACAAAACTAGCACATAAGGTGTGTACACACTTTCAAATTCTATTGTCCCCCAGGATCGAGAATTGATCACTCAGGTAACAGTTCATGGATCAGTGCTATATAGATGATGCATTGTTTTTGCTATGGAGAGGGAGGTAGATGGACCAATGAGCTGATGGGGTGGTGCATGATGGAGTGGCACAGAGCTAGTAGGTTGAATAGGGGTACAATGCGCTCGACCAAGATGATCTGCAATGCGGTTTGTTTGCCCAGGTATTGAGGAGGACTGTGGGCCACTTTTACACAAACTAGATTCTTGGCCCAAGAACCATCACATAAATGTTTTAATGGGCCTTTAATCACTGCATCATTGAGAATCTCTCTCTTTAAAGCGGATTTGAACTCAGAACTCCTCTCTGCTCTAAAAGATAAGCAACAGCATAATAACCTTTAAAGAAAAACATTTCTTTGTTGCAGCTGATACAAATCCTGCAATAAATCTGCAGCGTGTCTTCTTCCTGCTTTCATTGGAGCTGTGGCAGTCAGCTGACACAGCTAAGGGATCAAATAACAACTTGTGCTTAATAACAGATGCTAAACTCTCTAAATACATAGAGGATGCATTTCTCTTTGTTTTCTTTCTGTTCTGTACAAGAGTTCAGGCCCACTTTAAGAGAAACATAAAGTAAGAGAAGTACAGAGGGTGCCATCTAGATTCCTAAAGATAGCTCTAATGCTCATATACTGTCTTCAGTACTAAGTTGAGTCACATGTGTAACAAGGTGTGACTCAAACTACTGAAGCCAGAACTATTATCTTGTTCTAATCCCAGAGATGCAGAAGACATTAAGATCAGCAAAACAAACAGGAATTCAGTGATGACATTTTTTATACTCCTCTTACTTCATGCTCCTTTAACAAACTCCTTAGGTGATTTTCATTTGGAGGAGACTGGACATTGTTTCTGGAATTTATAGTACCTCGAATATAAGTCAACCTCATGTATAAATCTACTCCAATATTCAAACCAATTAAGCTGGAATTTTTTATTGACTGAAGTCTACCCAGCAAAGTTAATGAACGCACTTGGGGACTAGGAATAATTAACAAATGTACTTAGGGACCAGGAGGGGTTAATGACTGCATTGCATACAGTACTGCAGCCATTTACCCCTCCTGTCCCTTAAGTGCAGCCAATAACACCTCCAAGCCCCCAAGTGCAACAATTTTTCACTCCCCTTCCTGCAGCCCAGTGTATTTCCCCATGCCCCTTTCCTTGTTAATTGTTTTGACCAGGACTTTTAGACCTGTGTTTTCTTGGCCTGTCTATATCAAGAAAGTGTCACTTAACACAGGGTAAATTGCTGCAAATGGGAATGTCACTAATAGTACACACATTATTCAGTGTGCTCAGTGTTGCCCGTGACTTGTGTATAAGTTGACCCTTATACTTTTATTAACTGAGTCAGATCTACATTTCTAGACTTATACTTGAATATACTGTATATGGTATATAACGTGTTTTCTAGTTTCTTGTAAGTGATACAGGCCCAAATGCAATTCACTTTTTCTCCTGAGTTTTCTCCTAGGTGAAATGTTCACATCATGGCCCATATGCAATTAACTTTTTTTCCTGGGTGATAATTTTAAACTAGTCAATAAAATGTCCTTTAAGCTACCAGAAAGCAAGAAAATACTCAAAACAATGTTGATAGTACTTTTTCACTTACTTTTTGGTACTTGTTCAGTTGAAAAGTGCTGGAAAGTTATTTTAAATCGAAGTTGAAAAGTTATCTCCTAGGAGATAACTCAGGAGAAAAAGTTAATTGCATATGGGCCCTTGTCATAAAATGCCTTTCAAACCACCAGCAAGCAAGAAAATACTCAAAATAATTCTGATAGCACTTTTTCACCAGTGAGTAAAAAATGGAGAGGTCCCGCTTTATTCACATTTCTGTGGATATACAGTAGAACAGCTATGACTAAGGAGCCATCTTTTGCTCCAACACATGCCAGCTGTTCTACACTACAGTGTATCAACAGAAACGTAAATAAAGATTGGATTTGTAAGGCAAACATTGGTGCAATAGGACCTCTCCATCTTTTCCTCAACATGCGGCCTTCCTTGGAGTAGTGATGCTCGGATAGTACTTTTTAAAATCCGAATTGACCCCAATCCGGATACCTAGATATCCGGATCCGGCTCGGATATCCGAATCCAGCCTTTTAGATATCCGCGTGAACGCGGATATCCGGTCGCATTATCCGCGGATATCTGGTCTATTCGGATATCTGGATAGAAAAAACGGAAGTGACCTTTAAATAGCTTTAAAAGGGGTTTTGAGGGTAAATGAGGCATGTATCATCATTATTTTGCAAAGGGAAACACTAATTTATGATGTGGGGACTTCGAATCCCCCCCCCCCCCCCCCAAAAAAAAAAATGACTGTCAATTAACATTAGGCCTAGATTCCAGACAGCGGTCGTGCAGCCCACATTGTGTCCAAAGTCCAACCGCACAACTGGGACATGAGTTTTCAGTCAAGACACCTCCAAAAATTGATGCTGCAATTTTGTTTTGGGTTAAATATAGGTGGTATCAGTGGCCTGTGGCACCCTGTCCGGGTGGTGGGAGCTGCACAGGCAGCCGGAGCAGGGCAATGCAGCAGCAGCAGGTGTAACGTGTGCCAGCCAGGAGCATGACGGACGTGGTACGTGGCACTTGCCAAGTGTCACGTGACAAGTGCAGAGTGACAGTCAGCAGAGGAGAAGACACTAACTGGTGCACACTAACACATTAATGAATTAACAATAGTGGAGTGATAGTGAAGGGGTTAATCACTGAGCTTATCACTGTGTACAGCCCTTGGCCCAGCAGCAGCACTGCAGCTGTACAGCACACACTCTAACTGTCACACTATGAGACATCAGTCAAGCTAATTAACGATTACTATAGAGTAGTGAAGGGGTTAATCAATGAACAGCTTTAGGTTTATAACTGTGTACAGGCAGCCCTTGCTAGGCCACCAGCACTGCAGCATGTCTCTCAGGAAGCATTCAGCAAGCCAGAACAATCTGTCTCATCATGGCAGCCCTCCTTATTATACAAGGGGGGCTGGCCAGTGTTCCTTTCTGTGATTGGGTGCCAGGGCTTAGGCTAGGAGGCCTCTGATTGGCTCAATGAGGTCAGGTGGGGCTGGCCAGGGTTCCCCTCTGTGATTGGTTGCTAGGGCGTCTGCTGGGAGCCCTCTGATTGGCTCCAGGACGTCATCACCTTAGTTACAGTATTTCGGATCCGGATATCCGCCGATATCCGCAGATATCCGGGTCATGCGTCAAACTATCCGCAGATAGCTATCCGGATATCTATAGCTATCCGGGATCCGGAGTCTGACCCGGATAGCATAAAAAATGCTCGGATATCCGGGTTACTCGGAAATCCGGGATCTAGATGAGCATCACTGCCTTAGAGTCCTGCTCCTGAATGGGCAGGTGTGTGGTGGTTGCAGGGTTCTTTTTTGCTGTCTACTTTTTCACCAACTTTGAAGTACTTTTTTAATTGTAAAATGCTTAAAAGTTATTTTAAAAATAATTTGAAAGTGATATCCTAGGAGATAACTCAGGAGAGAAAGTCAAATGCATATGTGCCACAGAGCTTCATCTAAGTCATGGAGCACCAGAACCATTGGGGGACGTAAAGAAACCTCTACAGGTTATGCAAGGGAATTTGGAAGGCACCATCAGTCGATGATGATGATGACGATGCATAGACATGGAAACTATATTATATTTATTTTCCTCTCTGTCACACTGTTTAAACTGTGACGAGCAATAACAGAAAAAGACCTCTACACCTGCTAGAAATGCCAGCTTTACAGGTGTTGTTTATATTTAAAAACCTATTTTCTGTAAAGTGAGACTCTAGGGTGTGTGCAACCTTTCCATATTTGTGTTTATTGTGATATTTATAAATAATGAACAAGATGTATGGCAGACATGACATTTGTGGCTGATGTAATTGTAATGCTATTCCTTTCTGTACTGATGACCCCACTATAAAGCCTAATGGCAGAAAGGAGGACAGTTGTTTTTCATTGCAATCAGTTCTTTGGGGAATCCAGAGATTGGCAACAATTCCGAGGCAGGAGCGGTAAAGGTGAACTATTTCCACTTCTCTGTTGGTTCAGTTCAAGCACCAGATCATGTGATTGACATATACTTGCAGTCTGTTGGTAGCCAAAGAATACAAGTATGAGAAAAAAAATACAGTAGGTTGAGAAGGCAGACCTGAGAGTGTAGATGACACTTAAGATATAATCATATCATCTGCAATTCTGCATGAGCCAATATTCTTAATTTCTTATTTAACCTTTTGGATAGACTAGAAGAAGCTGCCAAATACCAAGACAACTTTTATGTCAAATGCAAGTTTGCCTTTTCCCTTGACATACATCCTATATCTTAATGGTTCTAATTTCTTCTAGGTTGTTCGTAATTATTACACCAAGCAGAAAGCACCCTCTTTAACCTTTTAACCACCAGTTTAATTAGAGGTTTGCAAGTGCTCCATGTTGAGTTTTTTTTTGTTGTTATTTTTTTAGATTTTACTCTTTTTTTCTTATTAGTAACATTTCCTTGCTACTAAGAAGCACACTTTAAAATTGTGCGCGTTTTACAGCATAGTGTGAGACACGCACTGCCAAATATATAATGGAAGCTAATGGGCCAATAGTGAGCCTATTCAGCAGTTTTTTCCAGTTGTTCATGTTTCAACTTTTGTGTTTCCTCTGCATTTAAAAAAAAAAAAACGGACAGCTTTTTGATTTCTTCCAAATACTTTGTGCACGTTGTTAATACTGTTATATTTTGCTGCATTTAGAAAATCTCAGGACAAATTGCACATTGACAATGAAAACTAAAACTAAACTAAAACTAAAATTTTTGTTGAAAAAATTAAAAAAAAAATCTGCAATATCACACAATCAAGTTTGACATTACTGTATTATGATTATTAGGATCAAGCTGCACTACAGGGACTGCAACAATAAAATAGAAGTAGGTAGTAGTAGGCAGTGTAAAAAGTAGTAGGAGTGTGTTTTCAACACTAGAAGACAGCATAGGAAGGCAGGAGAGGTAGCAGAGAACTTCTGCTATCTAGTTCACTGTAGCCAAACTTTGTGACTGCACACTCACGTGACCAAGGACCTTCCCGGGTATACACTAGTATACTGGTCAATGGCCCCACTGCACATTACATGACGGGTGCAAACTACATTTCAAGCAATCGTGGTACTTTGCACGGGAGTCGTCAGGGATCTTAACCACTCCAGGACCACAGGTTTACACCTCGCCCTAGTAACCAGGCCGTTTTTCGCAAATCAGGGCTGTGCAGCTTTGACAGCTTGCTGCACAGCCATACAACTTATCACACAAATGAGTCTTACCTCCTTTTCTTGTCCTTAACAGGACATTCTTTTGGAAGTCTCTGATCCCGAATGCGATCGTTTCGTTTTTTTTTAAATAAAAAAAAAGCATTTTCCCTAATTTTTCTGAGTTGATGCAAACTGTATGGTAATTTTTCAAAATATGTGCAGCTTGTAAATGGACCAATCACGTGCCGAAGCAGCATCTTTATGTTGTTGCATTTTCATGTTGCATATATTTCCATAACATAATAAAAATGTGCATCAAATAACAATTGACCACCCCTAACCTTTATTAATTAGGGCCAGCCTACAGTGGAGGCAAGTACAGGTACATGTTTCCCCAGCCTAGGGATAATTGCTGTCATATTGATTATGTATGGTACCAAACATTACTCACTATCATCATTGCTTTTGTAATATCAGAATACTCAGTAGACTAATTATTTTGTGTAATAGTGCCACTGTTCCTACTTCTGCAAAAACAACAAATCAGGGTATTGCGTTCACCGCTTATTCCCACTCCAGAATGGTCAGGGATGCCCATAGATGGCCATACATCTCCTGCCTCCTTATTACTCCATGTTGTCTGCAACTGAAAGCTATTGCTTACTGTGGTAAAACATCTTCAACAGGTACATGCACCACCTGTAGTTCATATTTCACACTTGTTGTAAACTGGGATTGCATGCAAACAACAAGGCTAGCATACAGACAGTGGGAATTTCAGAGATTCTTCATGCCACTAATTAGGCCAATGCTGCATGTTGTAAACACTACTAGGCTTGCTGAATAATTAAGTAGAGGAACAATGATCACAGTGTGCACAGGATACAGTTTCTGACAGTAATCTATGAGAGAGATCCGGTCAGATTGATCAGATCAGTGAAAAAGAAATTCTTATTGATTCAAGGCACCACAGCTTTGTGCACACAGCACTCTGATTTCATAAGTATAATATTGCTTATCAGTTCCTCTGGAAGCTTGTGGAATTATACATGTAGCTTCAGTCCTGATATTTAGGCAACTGTTCTGTTCACATCTCATAGACAATATATACTAGTGCATCAATATACTGCTGATAATAAATGACAGCACTGCCTTGTAGAAACTAGTGCTGTGACTCCCTCTGCAGACCAAGTCTTGCTACACAGCCAACGTGTCAATATGCTGCAATCATCACAACATTATTTAGAATGATTTAAAAAAATGAATTAAGAGTTAATATATATTTCCAAAACTATATCCTCTTCAGTACTCCTATGAGACTCGCTAAAAGGCAATTAAGTATTTTTTAGCTACGTAATGATATATCTTGATTGCCCTGGAAGTTGGTTGCATATTTGGCTTGGAACATACCCGCATAAATTGTGCCATTTAGAAATGCATTATCTGACAAAAGTAAAAAACATCCATTAAAGCTGCAGCTTTCCCTCTGCACTAGGCGTTAAATGAGGTCAGTTGGAAGACAGCAAAATAGCAAGCCTAGAAGAAATGTGGGAGCGGTAGGTCTTTTCCTTCTCTTTCTACTAATTCAGTGTGAGCTATGAATGCATGATTGTGTTCCCAAGCCGAACCTGTGTGCTTTCAAACTCTGCACATACTAGCATGAAAGCAGCTGTGGAAAGCTCTTTGGAGAGCAGAACAGCAGGGTGTTTGTGGCATCAGAAGTTTGCTACAGGCACCGGCAGCAGCAAGAATGGGCTGTGAGCCAACAGCTAGTGCTGAAACATAAAGGTAGGTGTGTTTCTTGCTTGGGACAAATTAAAATATCTATCCAGTGGCATAGCAATAGGGGATGTAGAGGTAGCGACCGCATTGGGCCCCTGGACCAGAGGGGCCCACTAGGGGCCCTCTTCAGCCATCTTATTAGCTTTTTATTTGTACTATGCTGGTAATGACTACTTCTATGTGTGCTTTGCATAGTGGTAAATCTTAACAAAACTGTTTCCTTATTCTAAATATACCTCTCTGATACTGCAGCTGTCCTTTGTAGGTTTTTGGGCTTCATATCAATAGAGTGTTTGGGGGCCCCATGTAAAACTCACACTGGGGCCCCAAGCTACTTAGTTACGCCACTCTATCTATGTGACAAATATTTTGACATCATTGCAACAGTGCATGAAAATACTATAATCCTTAGTGGTAAACAATATAAAAATACCTCCTGGAAAAGTTCCAGACTGTAAGTGTTGTCATCGTCTGCAAAGAAGACAACACCTGCAGGAGATTCCTGTTGTGCAGGTAAATGGCCCACTGGCTTCTGTGCTTGGTACTGCTGCCTTAGCCAAGCTAATCCTGCATTCCTCTGTTCAGTAGCTCGAGGTAAACCAGATCTCTTGTACCTCCGTGGTGTGGGAACATGCAGGTGGGTGACTCTTACTCCTGCCCCAGCCAAGAAGCGCCTTACTAAATCTGTTGTCTGAGCAGAGTCCTCCACAACTATCCAATGTAACCGAGGCACCTGACGGAATGTGTTAGCCAGTCTAGTGAGTTCTGCCTTTTGAACTGGACGGCTGTAAGTAGGGGTGATAGCATAAATAATGGGAATAGTGTCGTTCTTTCCTTTCTGAGAATTAGAACTGGTTATGTGTTCCTGATTAGTTGTCCATGTCCCCATGGTGATGTCGCTTGGCTGAGGTCTCATCAAAGCTGCACGACCAATCCTGCGTCTCCAGTAAGGAGAATAATAGCGGGTGGTAGGGACCCTGTTGGAGTTGGATGGTTTCCGAGTATCAATATCAATAATAATAACCACGATCAATACCCAAGGAAGGAGAATGAAGAAGCGACTGTAGAAAACGGACTTCATTTTGGAGTGAAGAAAGGTGATTGCAAGTCAAACAGAGAGAGAAAACTTCATGAATGACAAATAAATCACTGCAAAATCCTGGAAACTAAGACAAAATGGAAACACATAAAAATCCTTGTAAAACTCCAGCAATCTAGTTTCACAGGTTCCTCATATTCTTTTCTTGTAGGTACATCTTGGGTCTGTAATTGTATTAAGTAGTGAAAATGTAGGATCTGCTGTCAGTTAATTGTAAAAATCAATAACATTAATTTAATTAATCCAGCTTTGAAATAAACGTAGGGATCCTGATACAGAAATCATCCCTTTGGTCAAGTACATCTAATTTGTTTCTGCTAGTAACTGGTCAATGCTGGGGAATTGTTGTAGACCCCCTACTATGCTTTCCAGCTTCAAAACATAGTCCAAATCAAGTCATGTCAGTGGCTATATAAGAAAAAGATCTTATGGAGACAGGACAGCGACAAGCAGCATAGAAAAGGGACATACATCCTGCAGTATATAAGCGTTAGCATCTAGTAGATCCTGTTCTACCTCTGTAAACTTCTTGTCATGTCTAGCATCCATGTGCTCAGGACCGTGGATAAACTGGAATACATCTCTGAGGGTCTGCCTCTTTCAGCAAAGCCTGGGTAAATCCAAGGTTGTAAGAACGGAGTGAATGGTTTGTCTTCTGTTCCTTATTGCTTGAGCTGTCTGGGAAGCTGTGCAGAGTTGAGCTGTGATTCTTTCAGCAATAAGAGCCTCAGTGATGCACACTGGCTGTGGCTGATTTTGATTGCTGCTCCCTGCATCACTCTACTTCTCCCACCCACTCTCTTCTTTGTTTCTCTTTCTTTGCAGTTCAATGAGCTGCTGGGTGGGAAAAGGGAGGAGAAGAAAAGAAGGACCCCCTGTGGTTGGCAATGAGAAATGAGATTGAGGAGCCCTTTTAGTGATTCTGTCTTCAGCTGCAGACTTGTGTGTTTATTATATACAAGTAGAATGATACCAATTGTATTGCTGTGCTTCCTAGTTTTAACCTGTTTATCCTGATTGAGGGAACAAAGATCATGTCCGTGTGTTAGAAGATGATATACTGTAGAAGGGTGCACAGCAAATGCACTTCATCCAAGGTTGCAGAGAACAATAATAAAAAAACAAAAACAAAAGCCTTGGTTCTATCTCTGTCATTCCGATCCTCTACTTTCTCTTTCCAAGATACTTAAGTTGGTTACATGCATGAGATAAGTCTTTGCAAACCGCAGAATCAATCTGCCGCATAGGTTTGTCAGGGAGGTTTGGACGATGGAGCTTTCTAATGATGTTGTACACATGTAAAAGAAAAGTTCATGCAATTGACTCAAGAAATTCTTTTGTAGCCTATTTACTTCCTTCTTGTGCGTTGTGCACACAAAAGTTAAATGACCACTATTGTGAAATATTTTAAAATTTAAAATACATGAAAACACATAAATAAAAAGTACTTTTCAACCAGAGTAAAATGTGCCATAAATTACTTTTTTCCTATGTTACTGTCACATACAGTAGGTAGTAGAAATCTGACAGAACTGACAGGTTTTGGACCAGCTCATGGGGGATTCTCAGGGTTTTCTTTTTTTTTCAAAACCACTTAGTAAATGGCAGTTGCTCAGTCCAGCTGCCAGAACAGTGTGTAAACAGCTGTGTGTGTGTGTGTGTGTTGCATCTTTGTATAGATCCTTTTTCAGGGAGAGCTTTTGTAAAGAATAAATTAAATATTGAGAATCCCCCATGAAGAGTTGGACTAGTCAAAAACGTGTCTGTTCTGTCAGATTTCTACTAATTACTGTAAGTGACAGCAACATAGGAGAAAAATAATTTATAGCTCATTTTACTATGTAAGAAACATACTTTTTATTTGTATATACTGTATTTATATGTATTTGAAATTTTTCAATTAGTTGCGATAGTGGTCTTTTAAGAAATTTCTGGTGATCTCATACATACCTTGTAAAACGAACAATCGTCTGCAGAAAATATCCGCCAGGATGGATTTGAAAAATTGAGAGACAAATATCTCATGTGGCTATCTTTGGAGGTATTTTTTAAAACTGTTTTACAAAGATTATCTGTTGATCGCTTATTGATTTTTCATTTTTCAAAGACTTTTATCCAAGTTTTAAGGTGCCCCCTGATAATGCAATCTTGATTGTACAATATTACCACTTCTATGTAATATGAGGGACTCCCTAAAGTATCCATTCAAAGTAGAATTACTCAGTTTACCCTTCTGCTACACAGATTTGTTAAGATTCAAGATTGTGTCATTAATGGGCACCTTTCCACAGAGCAAGTATATATACTTGACATAGTTTATGTATTGTTCCAGTTCAGAGACTAAGAAAGTATTGAGACTAAAAAAAAGTTTTATTCATTAACAAGCATGTATAGTCTTATCAATTGAGCTCCCCTCTTCTCACCCTCCCCTCTATATCAAGGCTTGCTGCAACTCAAAATAGATGCCACATGTACATCTCATCAATTAAAACAATGCTTATGGAGTGCGCTGCCCCTTCCCACTGTTCATTGATACAAACAGCTCTCTTTAGTACGTCCTCCACTATCCACCATCCAATTCCAGATGCTCCAAGGAATTCTCCTGTTATTGGCACAGTTCATATGCAAAAAAAGGAACAAAGACAAGAAATCATAGTGCGATCCGTTTAGATTGGAAACATATAAGGACCATCACCCTATGGGGTCCGGTTGTGAAACTTCTATTATGGGATCACCTCTATATCCGTGACCAATGACCAACAAGTGGCACGCTCACCTTGCTGTAAGGCTGCCCAGCCCTACAGACAGCAACTACGCTTAAGAGGTTAACCAACTTCTTTCCAACGATAGATGGTGCATCCAATCTCAAACAAAGCAATGAGATAATATCATAGTGCAATCATGCTTACACATCAACTCAGTACATAAAACCAATAGCACCTATAGATCTCCTGCTCACCCTTTCCTGCTGCTGCCCACACTCACTGTCCACGTTTTATGGGTGTGCAGTCTTAGCCTCAATGCTCTAGGTTATAGTCCACCTCCACAGTCTGATGACAGGATACCGGGCATACCAGGCATATATCTACAAAAACCATAAAAAGCGCTTGTATAGTTAAAACACTCAGAGGACGTCTCCTCCTCCTGGGCGGAGCCTGGAAGGGAAGTGACCAGCAGCAGGAGTGTGGGCAGCAGCAGGAAATGGTGAGCAGGAGTTGCTGTCTGTAAGGCTGGGCAGCCTTACAGCAAGGAGAGCGTGCCACTTGTTGGTCATTGGTCACAGATATAGAGGTGATACCATAATAAAAAGTTGCACAACCGGACCCCCTAGGGTGATGGTCCTTATATGTTTGCAATCCAAACGGTTCGCACTATGATTTCTTGTCTTTGTTGTATGTGTACATGTATGTGTACATGTATGTATACATTTTACATAGAATCAATGTTGCTGATTAATTTAAACCACAGAGGGCCCGGGATTTATTTACTTTTTACTGCTTTGAACTAGAAAATTCTTATCACTCCACACCAATTCTGACATTAACAAATTGCATGAATTGGTGGAAATCACCACAGTGAATGGAAATATATCTTACTTTTTAAAGCGGGAGTGTCACTACAGTAAAGATGCTAATCCTGCATTCAAAACTTTCAAAACTTTTTCTGCTGTTATGATTTGGAGTTATCATATAGCTTAGGAGCACTGGCTCTTTAGTAGTCAGTGCCAAAGAATTGCATGCTGGGGGTTCTTTTTATCTATAATATTCCTCCTCTTCCCTTTATTTCCCTGCCTGCTGCTTATCTGAAATTTGATCCCCTACTCACTTGTGTTTACAAGCAAGGCTGAGGTGACTCAGCGATTGGAGGAGACAAGAAAAAAAAGTAAAGGGCAGAAATGACATCACGAGTTAGCCTTAACTGTGGGCAAAATACATGGCCCCCACCAGGAACAGAATTCTCGTCATTTACTATATAACATTCACTGAAATCAAAACGTGGACAGTACAATACATGTGTTATGTAAGTAGATCAAGTATTTATCTACTTATATGTGTTTTTCCCCTGGCATAGTATGGCTGATCCTACTGCTTTAACCACTTGCCGACTGCGCACTCATACCGCGCGTCGGCAAAGTGGCAGCTGCAGGACCAGCGACGCAGTTCTGCGTCGTCGGCTGCAGGCTGATTAATCAGGAAGCAGCCACTCGCGTGAGCGGCTGCTTCCTGTCAATTCACGGCGGGGGGCTCCGTGAATAGCCTGCGGGCCGCCGATCGCGGCTCGCAGGCTAAATGTAAACACAAGCGGAAATAATCCGCTTTGTTTACATTGTACGGCGCTGCTACGCAGCAGCGCCGTAAGGCAGATCGGCGATCCCCGGCCAATCAGCGGCCGGGGATCGCCGGCATGTGACAGGAGACAGCCTGTCACTGGCTGCACAGGACGGATAGCGTCCTGTGCAGCCCAGATTGCCAGGGGGGACAGGGATGAGAGGGAGGGGGGGAATTTCGCCGCGGAGGGGGGCTTTGAGGTGCCCCCCCGCAACACCCAGGCAGGCAGGAGCGATCAGACCCCCCCAGCACATCATCCCCCTTGTGGGGAAAAAGGGGGGCGATCTGGTCGCTCTGCCTGCACCCTGATCTGTTCTGGGGGCTGCACAGCCCACCCAGCACAGATCAGCTAAAACAGCGCTGGTCCTTAAGGGGGGTAAAGGGTGGGTCCTCAAGTGGTTAAGGGTCTTTGTAAACTGATCTCAAGTTGTTCTCCCAACACATGCTGCTTGCCTGCTCTTTAGGGAATGGTCAACCAGATTTCCTGATTGCTATTGTTATCCCTAATAATGGTGGAAAGGACTACTTGTGTATTTATTTCTCTATCTTCTCTATAGGCCAGTGGCGTAGCAATAAGGGATGCAGAGGTTGGCTGCAACCACATCTGGCTTCCTGGACCAGAGGGACACACCAGGGGCCTTCCTGCAACCATTGTATTAGCTTCTCAATGGTACTGTTCTGGGATGTATCACCTCTACATGTGGTTATCATAAACCAACCGTTCCCCTCCTCTGCTTACACCTCTCTGACACTTTAGGGCAGTAGGACTTGAGAATCTATTTTCTACACAATATATAGAAATGTCAAACTCATTTTTAATTTACCCTTAAAGAAAAATATCTGAATTAAACAGCAGGTATAATATGGAATGTAAGTGCCTCGAATTTGACTACAGCCTGCTTAGTAATCAATTAACTGAGAAAACTGAAACACTCTGAAAAATGTAGATGAAAAATCAGTATGCACTCGAAAATACATACATTTAATATAAATACAATGAGCCTTACTATAACTGGAGTGGAGATAAAATCTAAATGAAATTGGGGCTGTGTTTGATCAGGATGTTATTTTAATACATGTCTGGACTGGCTTCCTAATGGCCAGTTTTGTAGTGTCCCTACTGGGCTACCTGCTGTGTGCTGATAGAGAAATGCAAATGTTTGGTTCTGAGAAAAATGGTCTCAGGAGACGACTTGGTTGCATTGATACAACTAAGCCCTTTTTTAAAAGGTAAACTTTAGCCTGCTTTTGTCATTAATGGAAGAAAATAAATCTTTGTACTTGGGTATAACAAGCAGTGCCCCAGAGTCTCAGCCTACCATGTACATTTAACAAGGCCATGAGGTTAAATGGGTGCATTATTGCCATTAGTAGAATACTGGTTATTTTATTGTTACCTATAGTAGAATATCGGTAGTGTTACTGATATTCTACTATTGCCTATCTTATCCTATTCTCACACTAACCTTCCCTGCATCTATACCTAAAACTAACCTACCCCTACCTATGCCAAACAGTAACCTCCCCCATTAATGCCTAACACCAACCCACCTACCTACACATAACACTGACAAATGTCACTCACCAGTCTTCCCACTGCTACTATCCTCATCATCCATGCTGCTATGGAGCTTTGCTATACAGGTAGCCAAACTGAAGTGATGACCCCAGGGCCATGCCGAGGAAGAGGGGAGAGAGGCTCCAGCTTCAGGGTGCAGTGTAGGAGGGGGCGCACAACTCCCTCATATATTATTCTCCTATTGAGCTGGGAGAATAGTGAAATAAGAAAAAGGGGATACAATGCAGTGACAGCAAGCCAGATAACTAGAGATTAAGGTTTTTTTTGGGGGGGGGGGGGTGGGGTGTCCCTGGGGCGCATCTCAATCTAACAGCAATCAGTGTGGCTGGTGTGGGAGGGATGAAGGGGTGCACTTTGGGGTCTCAGTGGAGCTCCGCCACTGCTGTTTTATTTTATCATGCACCATTGGTTCTCTTCTACTGTTACATATCGTGCGCCACTAGAGCCAAAATTACTGGCTGTAACTGGTAAATTCCTAACTTAACATGGGCGTCTGTGGCGGTGCCCATTACCTTGGGCCACAATTGCATCCAAATGCGCTGCTCCCCATTTCTTGGAGGCAAAAGGAGGCCTACACGCGTCGCCGATGTTGAGATGCAAAGTATTTGCATGTGCCAACTCCTGCAGAGAACGGCAGTGAGTTAGTTTTAGACCCTACATATTCTGGCAGGCAGATGCTTTTAGCAAATGCTTTACCATTTTAAATTAGTCAATAGACAATTAGGCAGACAGTATATAGCCAGGTGAACCTGGTTCAGAGCACACATCTCTTTTTCTCTAGTTTGCCATCCTTTAACCTCCCTGGCTGTAACCCCGAGCTATGCTCGGGCTGGCTGACGGGTGCTCAATGCAGAGTATAGCGCGCAGCGGGTGTTTTTACACACCGCCCGGGGGATCCAAACTCCGGTAGCCATTCTCCTTCCTGTCCTCCGAGGCTCTGAATCACTCTGGTGAGATTGCCGTCAGTGATCTCACTACAGAGTTACAGAACCACACAGAGGATACAGGGAAAATTTAGGCGCTGGAGCCCAGGTAGGTGAGTGAGTGCTGGGGCTGCTGCGGGCATTCTGGCGGCATGATTTTTTCCTGACTTTAGGCTCTGAAACATGCTAAAAAGACCCTCGATCCAGAAATAATCATTCCGACACAGAGGTTAAGAATAAGCATGCTTTTAAAGCATATGAAAAGCATGTGCAGATCTACAGCTAGGGAAATGACACAGGCGAAGGGCTTCTGTACATTTACATATTATTATTATTATTATTATTTATTGAATTTATACATATTACGCAGCGCACCTTTGGGGCACCTTTATCAGAACCAGTGCAATGAAAACTGGAGCAGAACAAGAGTGAACTCGGAATGACCAATCAGAATCCTTGATTAGACATCTGCTCCATATTTGCACTAGTTCTGTTCCAGCTTTCCTTGCACTGTTTTTGAGAAATTTGCCCCAGTATGTATACTTACAATGATAAATTTAATTCTTCTTGCGCTCTTCTCTGATTAAAGCCTTGTACACAAGCTAGATGGAAATAAATTACAGATTGTTAATTTATCTTCCAAAACATGGCTGTAAATGCCAAAAATATAAAGATAAACAATGGTTCTCTGTATTTTGACTGATCCACCCAGCGTGTAAAAGTTATATTTGCAGGCTTTACAAGGGTTGCAGTAGTTCTCTGAAATGTCGCCTGTAGCAGTGGTTGGTAAGTGGGGGCAAATTATATTAGCAGGAATACATTTATGTAAAAAGAACACGTTTACCATTTTTAATATGCAGGAGGCAAATTAGTAAATTCAGTCTGCATATGGTAAACAGCAAAAGATTTTGTACATCCACCATGTCACTTCCACATTGCTGCCGTCATCAGATGAGTTTTAACCCGTGGCTCTGCTGTGTGCACTTTCTTCTCTGGGATAAGCCGTAGCGCTCAGGATTGCACCGCTGAGTGCAGATTTATTGATTTTACAGATTGCGTTGTGATATTGTCTTTGATCCGACAGTTGATATGTGTGTACACTGTATGCCTCTGAGGAAGCGGTCTTTGGCCGTGAAACACGTGTCAGGCAGTCCTTTTTTATGATGTGGAGTTCTGTATTGGGTCGTGTATGTACTTGTCCGGAATCTTGAAGAATTTGGAAAACTGAAGAATAAAAGACTTTTTGTTCATTTAAAACCCCATCATATATCCTTTGTAGATTGAATCTGATATTATACCAGGGGTGGAACTATACTACTGTATTTTAAGTGATCTTGTATTGCTGCTGTGTGTACTGTTTACCTGACACACCCCTCCCAGTTATCAGTCACTCATCGTACATTGTATGTTTCCATCTTTTGTGTGTAAAAAAACTTCACAGTGCTACAAAAGTGGCCAGTCCTGAAATGCTGAGCTTTTCAACTGCTAGAATGATTCCAGAATTTAAAAATGTCTCTGTGAGGTGGTTTAAGACAAAGTTATGTGAAGGTTTCACAGACAGTGGAAGGTAAATGGACAATTTTTACTTTTATTTTATATGTTTTTCTTCACTGCGGCCCAGAGTGATTTAGGGTTTGCAGCTTTGTTTTCATTGATTGGGGCTGAGAATAACAGGAATGTTTTGGACAACTTGGCAAATTGTTTTGTTCTTTACTTGAAAGCATGGATTTCCAGATGCTGATGAAATACTGATAAGTGGTTCTTGTATCCTATAGCCTCTTGTGCTGGTTACTTTATTGATGTTTCAGGTAACTTTGCAAATATCCAGTTGTATAGTGTTTTCTTAAGTGGGGTCCTATTAGCTTTTACAGTGATGTTTTGGACACCTTGGGAAGTATTCTTCTATTTGGTTGTTTTTCTTAACTTGGACTTGATTAAGGGAGATTTATGAAGACACAAATAGACCTAGAACCCACTTGCAGAATTTTGGCCAGCGTTTGCGTTTTGAAAAAGCTCTCATTCACTTGAATGAGAATTGCAGCAAAATTGGTGCAGATAATTTTGCATAATCATCGCTGCGATTTCGCTGTGCTTCTAATTCAAGTGAAAGAGATTGGATTTTGCAAAATGCAAATGCTGGCCAAAATTCTGTAAGTAAGTCACAGGACATATTGTCCTTTCTGATAGTTTTACCTGACGGAGGCTATAGTTAAACTTTACAATTTCCAACCACTTGGAAACGTTTTTGGCAACTTTCTTAACTGGGACCACCATGGCTAAGGGTAACCTTTGAGGGATTCATATTGTTTGACTAGAGGTGAAAGTCTAGCATTGGTACAAGTAAACTAAATCAAAATCATGTGCCAAGAATGATTTCAATCAAGAAAAAAGGTCAAAAGTTCTCTAAAATATAGACAGATGTTTGAGACCATCTCCTATAAAAATTATAGCCAGATCTGTAAAGCAAGTGCAAAATAAAAGAAAATTGTTATACAAAAAGTTCATCATGTACTTCTCTGTTAAATTGCAGCAAGAGGTGTGACATAAGGCAAAACATCACTGTTTTACGGAGTAGTCAATTGTGTCCTTTCCTCACAAGCACTGGCGTACGGAAGGGGGTGTTCCGGGTGTGTGGAACCACCCCCTTGCACTGAGACCGGAAGTATGTGTGTGCCTCGCGCCTCACGCTGCGGGGGGCATCGCTTGCTGCTGGCGGCGGGCGTACATGGACCAGACAGAGCTGCGGGAGAGAGAGGACTTTCCACTTACAGTGCCTAGATCCTGCGCAGCTTCTTTGTACTTCCTGTCCCGGCCGCCGTCTGTTGCTATGGTAACAGCCGCCCCCAGTGATGACGTAACCATATGTCATCACAGGGGGAGCTCTTACCGATGCGACGCGCGCTGGGAGAGGCTGAAGATAGAAGCTACGGGCAGGATGAAGGCAGGTAAGTGAAAACTCCTCTATTCCCGCTCCCCCCGCCGAACCTAACTAATTTATACTGGGGCATATACCTGTCTAATCTATACTGGGTGACATATACCTATCTAATCTATACTGGGGGACATATACCTATCTAATGTATACTGGGGGACATATACCTATCTAACCTATACTGGGGGACATATACCTATCTAATCTATTACTGGGGCATATACAGTGGTGTGAAGAACTATTTGCCCCCTTCCTGATTTCTTATTCTTTTGCATGTTTGTCACACTTAAATGTTTCTGCTCATCAAAAACCGTTAACTATTGGTCAACGATAACATAATTGAACACAAACTGCAGTTTTAAATGATGGTTTTTATTATTCAGTGAGGAAAAAAACTCAAAACCTACATGGCCCGGTGTGAAAAAGTGATTGCCCCCCTTGTTAAAAAAATAACTTAACTGTGGTTTATCACACCTGAGTTCAATTTCTGTAGTCAGCCCCAGGCCTAATTACTGCCACACCTGTTTCAATCAAGACATCACTTAAATAGGAGATATCTGACACAGAGAAGTAGACCAAAAGCACCTCAAAAGCTAGACATCATGCCAGGATCCAAAGAAATTCAGGAACAAATGAGAACAAAAGTACTGTTTTTGAGATCTATCAGTCTGGTAAAGGTTATAAAGCCATTTTTAAAGCTTTGGGACTCCAGCGAACCACAGTGAGAGCCATTATCCACAAATGGCAAAAACATGGAACCGTGCAGAACCTTCCCAGGAGTGGCCAGCCGACCAAAATTACTCCAAGAGCGCGGAGAAAATTAATCCGAGAGGCCGCAAAAGACCCCAGAACAACATCTAAAGAGCTGCAGGCCTCACTTGCCTCAATTAAGGTCAGTGTTCACGACTCCACCATAAGAAAGAGACTGGGCAAAAACGGCCTGCATGGCAGATATCCAAGGCGCAAACCACTTTTAGCAAAAAAGAACATTAAGACTCGTCTCAATTTTGCTAAAAAAACATCTCAATGATTGCCAAGACTGTTTGGAAAATACCTTGTGGACCGACGAGACAAAAGTTGAACTTTTTGGAAGGTGCGTGTCCCATTACATCTGGCGTAGAAGTAACACAGCATTTCAGAAAAAGAACATCATACCAACAGTAAAATATGGTGGTGGTAGTGTGATGGTCTGGGGTTGTTTTGCTGCTTCAGGACCTGGAAGGCTTGCTGTGATAGATGGAACCATGAATTCTACTGTCTACCAAAAAATCCTGAAGGAGAATGTCCAGCCATCTGTTCGTCAACTCAAGCTAAAGCAATCTTGGGTGCTGCAGCAGGACAATGACCCAAAACACACCAGCAAATCCACCTCTGAATGGCTAAAGAAAAACAAAATGAAGACTTTGCAGTGGCCTAGTCAAAGTCCTGACCTGAATCCTATTGAGATGTTGTGGCATGACCTTAAAAAGGCGGTTCATGCTAGAAAACCCTCAAATAAAGCTGAATTACAACAATTCTGCAAAGATGAGTGGGCTCAATTCCCCCAGAGCGCTGTAAAAGACTTGTTGAAAGTTATCGCAAACGCTTGATTGCAGTTATTGCTGCTAAGGGTGGCCCAACCAGTTATTAGGTTCAGGGACAATTTCTTTTTCACACAGGGCCATGTAGGTTTTGAGGTTTTTTTTCTCACTAAATAATAACTAAATAATAAAAACCATTATTTAAAACTGCATTTTGACTTCAATGATGTTATCTTTGACTAATAGTTAACGGTTTTTGATGAGCAGAAACATTTAAGTGTGACAAACATGCAAAAGAATAAGAAATCAGGAAGGGGGCAAATAGTTTTTCACACCACTGTACCTATCTAATCTATACTGGGGACATATACCTATCTAATCTATACTGGGAGATAAGGTATAGCATGTGCTACGAAAAACACACTCTCTCTCTCTCTCTCTCTCTCTCTCTCTCTCTCTCTATCTATCTATCTATCTATCTATCTATATATATATATATATATATATATACAGTATATATATATATATATCTATAAGTAAACATCCCATACTAAGTGATAGCAATGTCAGGAATGGGAGTACCAAAGCCTAAAGACAAGGTAGAGAGAGGATGTGGAAAGTGGAGGCCAAAGTGGTCCCAGTAGTGGTAAAGGCACTTAAGGCGGTGATTCATATGCTGGAGAAGTGTCCCCCACAGAATAAAATCAGAAATCCAGAAGAGAGCAGTGCTAGAAACAGGTAAGGCACTGCACAGATTTCTCATTCTCCGAGGCCTCTGGTAAAGGACCCAAGCTTGAGGAAAAAGCACCTACCACCGACGAGGAGTGAGAGAAATATTTGTTTTGTATTATTGTATATTTTTAAGAAACAGATATTATTTATATAGAAAAGATTTGAATAATCTGTCAAAAAAATAATACTGCTGAAAACAATGAGCATAAATAAATGTAATTACACTGAAGGTAATGGCAAACAGGTAGGAATTTGTATACACGGTTATATAAAATAACACAAATAATTTAGTTTTAGCTTTGTGACAATACATTTCAAAAATCAGTCAGTCAGTAAAATGGCAGCTTTTGAAACCAGCATGGATAAAAGAGAGAAAGCTCACTGTAGATACCACACCACCCAGTACCTGTGTACAGTCATTATTTAGTTCACAAGAACATAGGCAAAAAAAAAGAAAATTTTTAAATCACGAAAAAGCTCCTATCCAGTCACACACTCTTAGAGAAATGGGAGAAGTGTGTGAGTGAGGGGTGCAACAGATCACTTCAGAGGCTCAGAGCAGACATGTGCAGTTCTTCTCACCATTCCCTGCTGACTTTATTTCTCCTCTGATGGTGCCCGCTGGTCTGCTGCATGCAGCTTCCCCATACTGCTCTGTGAAGCAGCAGACAATTAACAAAGTATAGGAGGAGCACCACAGATGATGATAATCTTCGAGTGTGCCCAGGTCAAGGCCTCAGTGCGGGAGGGTAAAACGGGAGGGTAAAAGGCTTCAGCCAATCAGGCTGCATTAGTTAAGTCTGAGGAAGAAGAAGAGAAGCAAAAAGGACAACCCAGCATGCCCTGCAACTTCCTTTTTGTGTACCAAATTGTGTGTGTACCAAGTAAGAGTTAGGTAAACTGGGGAATGATTATTTATTAACAAGAAAAGTTATAGTGATTTTAACTTTTTGATTGCCTGGTTAGCATCAGTATTATTTATTTACCAGATGAAAATAAAAAATTCATTTTTTATTTTATGCCCCACAGTTACACTTTAAAGTTTCAACTAATGATTACCATAGTTGTTGAATACTGCTGGTGTGGTTATACAATAAAAATTGACCAATGTATACGAAATAATAATGGCAATGTGGAGCAGAAAGTGCTCCTGAACAGAGCCACAGGGCTTTTATTGCATAACACAAATGTGCTTCTTGCAAAATTATGTTCATAATGTTGCTCTTGCTCAGCATTAAGTCCCTTACTATGACAAAATCAGGCCAGGTTTATTATTATCCCAATCAAGAACACCCTACAGGCAATGTGATTGTTTTCAGCATGATCTGCCGGGAAGATGAATACAAAAGTGAGTTTTGCATCTACAGTAATACTATAAAATCTTGTATGTAAGAGACAAAACAGTCTATAAATCAGTGAACAAGCAGAACCATAATTAGACCTATGCATGTGGCTTTTACGGGAATGTGAAATAATGATGCTAGTTACTGGAAAAAGCAAATCAAGTCATACTGCAGTCACTCGGACAAATTAATAATGGAAGTACTTAGAGTTGAACCGTTGCTGCCAGACTTGCTGTATTACCTTCTCCTAAGTGTTATCACTATGCACAGTTTCAACCAGGAGAGTAAGGACCACAAAGGTATACAAAGATGTCTTTGGGAAGATTTTAGTTTCCAAAATATTTTATTAATATAGCTTTCAAATAAATAACCACTAAAATCCAGATATTGTTTCATCTCAAAGTATTAGCATCCACTAATGACTTGTTCAAAAATGAACTATCCAAATGTTATCTAAAGCTGCATACAGTAGTAACAGATAACATTTATTTTAGTGCATAAAATATTGAAATAATAGCTGTGTACTCATCTGAATTTAAAATCTTAAGTGGAGAGAAGTTATTTGCATATAAAACTCGACCTGCTGCGGTATATATAAAGAGGGAACTATTAGCATGGAGGAGTGGGAGCAGATAAAAATGGTGCAGGATAAGTGCATATAAAAATGGCGCCATAGGCGGCAATAGTACAAGCAATGATTAGCAGCAAGAAGATTAAATTGCCCGATAAATAGCGGGCGTCTAGCACCCACTATTTATCGGGCACCATCATTTAATCTCCTTGCCGCTAATCGCGGCTTGTACTATTGCCGTCCAGTCTGAAGCTTCCTGTGATGCCTCAGCCAGTTGGTAAGCAAATACATTTATCATCCAATGCAGCACATTGCAATTGATATAATCTTTGGTTATGACAAAACCTTCGCCACTATTTATTATATTGCCTTTTGATCGTATTTAAACCTGGCAAGGAAGGTGGGAAAAACCTTCACTTTTTTCAGAAGTTGATCTTCACTTTTTTCAAATTTGACTAAAACTAAAACAAAATAACTATATATTTATCATAATTAGTTGTGTTTTGATATTAAATTATGTGTTAATGTATTACATAAAATATTAGAAACATGCTATTGATTAAAATTGTGTTCAAGAGGTGTCTGAACTATTAATGGACAACTGAAGAGTGAGGTATATGGAGGCTGCCATGTTTATTTCCTTTTAAACAATATCAGTTGCCTGGCAGCCCTGCTGACCCTCTGCATCTAATACTTTCAGCCATAGACCCTGAACAAGCATGCAGCAGATCAGGTGTTTCTGACATTATTGTCCGATCTGACCGATTAGCTGCTTGTTTCTAGTGTTATTCAGACACTACTTCTGTCGGGGGATCTCTGCAAAATGTTTGGTTACTGAATGCTCTAAAGCCAGTAGAAAATATGTTTGGTCCCCCAGATTACTCCGGGGGCATATCTTATCAGCTTAAGCTAAGCATTACTAGACAGGGCAGGGCTGCATTCAATATACACCAATATATATCTATATTTCTGATGCTGAAACCAGGAAATTACCATAAAAGTGGATATGCTGAATAATTGACTGCATTCTCTTACATGTCCCTACAGTGCCTCTTTAATTAAAGCACATTTATTTGGTATATGTGTTATACTAAAGAACCTGGTGAATAGTAACTGGGTGTGAAAAAGAACCCTTTACTTATTCACAACTGAAGGGAGTGCATAGTGACCTCTTTACCAATGGAAAAGGTGGCATAGAAATCACCACTGCTAAAGCTGGCATAAGAATTGGGTGTTGGTACTTTGCAACGTTGTTGGATTTTGTGATACCAGAGGCATAGTACAACCCTGTGAAGGACATGGGAGTTTTTCAGCAAGCTGAAGAAACTACACAGGCACCATGACTAGCTGTTATTTCAACAAAAATGTTTCTGTGCTGGACTTCAGCACCATGGATAGCACTTACCTCATTACTTTCACTGATGAACAAACAGAGCCTTAGGACTTTTTCATCTGTAAATCCTCTACTTTGTGCTCAGTTTCTCTAATTTTAGTTCAACTTTTCACCTTCAGTTTAGCAGAATTGCAATAGAGTAATTTAGTAGTTAAATGTACTTGATACTGAACAAACCTATCAAGACCTTTGTAAATATTATGAAAGGGTTGCGAAGAATGCAAATTTGATAAATTAAATATGTGCATGTGCTATGACTATCATTACAGTATTACTGCCATTTGCTACAGTAAGTTTTATGAACATCTCCAGTGATCATGTTCTGGTGCATTTTTTTTAGATTGTGTTAACATATAGAGGAATGTAATACCCTGTTTTTAATTAAGTATCCTGGTTTCAGCATCAAAAACACTTCTTATAACTATATATTGCTTTATATTAGTATGTAACCCCATTTTCCCAGCGATGCTTAGCCTAGGCTAAGATGTTACAAAGCCTTCTCCTCCCTGTGCACTCTGGGAGATCAGGTGTAGCTTTTGTTCAACAACAGCTTTGGAACGCACAACAAACAAACATTCTGCAGTGAGACACTTGGCAGCAGTGAAAATGTGCATACATTTGAAAACGCTGCATGGTAATTTGGGCGTGGCGTAAACCGGAAAATAATTGGATAAGGGTGCATATTATAGTGATAATATCGGTAAATGTACAAATGTTCTACTATTTAACTGATATAGCTGATATTTGATATGACCTAACCCAGGGGTCGAGTGGGGCGTGGACGCAGGTGGACGACGTCCACCTGCTTTTTTCAGAGGGTGGACGCCGTCTATCCTGGTATGTGTGGAGGGGAGCAGCGCAGTGGAAGGAGAGTAGTGGGCTCTCCATCCCTCGCTCTCCCCTCCAGAACTAAAATTTGTGGCGGCTGGCAGCGGGTGGGACTTACGTGTTCCTCGATCCAAGCACCGGGTAAGATCTGCGTGCCGCTGCTCTGGTCTAGTGGCAGTGGAGTTCTCCCTCTCGCGCCAGAATGAGGAAGAGGTAAGTCTCGCCCCCTGGCTACATATACTGGGACATATACCCCTGACTACATATACTGGGCACATATACCCTTGATATACTGGGCACATATACCCCTGGCTACATATACTGGGCACATATACCCCTGCCTACATATACTGGGCACATATACCCCTGCCTACATATAGTGGGCACATATACCTTTGGCTACGTATACTGGGCACATATACCCCTGGCTACATATACTGGGCACCAATACCCCTGGCTTCATATACTGGGCACCAATACCCCTGGCTACATATACTGGGACATATACCCCTGACTACATATACTGGGCACATATACCCTTGATATACTGTTCACATATACCCCTGGCTACATATAATGGGCACATATACCCCTGGCTACATATACTGGGCACATGTACCCCTGCCTAAATATACTTGGCACATATACCCCTGCCTACATATACTGGGCACATATACCCTTGGCTACGTATACTGGGCACATATACCCCTGGCTACATATACTGGGCACATATACCCCTGGCTACATATTCTGGGCACATATACCCCTGGCTACATACTGTATACTGGGGACTACTATACCCCTGACTACATATACTGGGCACCTATACCCCTGGTGACATATACTGGGAACTACTATACCCCCTGACTACATATACTGGGCACATATACCCCTGGCTACATATACTAGGCAACTATACCTCTGCCTACATATACTGGGGACTACTATACTCATGGCTACTTATACTGGGGATACCTATAGACCTGGCTACCTATGCTGGGGGTACCTATTTTGGGGGAACTGCTGGCAGATTATCTGCATTTTTGTGGAACCGCTGTTAACAGACTAAGTGTATTTTGCGGAACAGCTGCCAGATTATTTGTATGTTAGGGGAATGGCTGCTGCCAGATTACATGTATTTTGGGGAACTGCTGCCAGATTGTGTATGTTTGGGGGACCAAAACTGCTGCCAAATTATATGTATTTTGGGTGTTACGTGTATTTTGGATGATCCACTGCCAGGTTTCACGTATTTTGGGGGAACTGCTTCCAGATTATGTGTATGTTGGGGGAACTGCTGCTGCCACATTGTCTATTTTGGGGGAACCACTGCCATATTATCTGTATTTTGGGGGAACTTCTACCAGATTGTGTCTTTTTGGTGAATTGCTGTCAGATTACATCTATTTTTGGGGGATACACTACGGCAGAGCTCAAACTTCCATGCCAGACCTTTTACATTACTGCTAAGGTCATGTATATTTGGCCCCACCCATGACCACACCCATGTTATGCTTGACCACGCCCATTTTAGGGTGAGTCCACTCACCTTTTTTCCCAGTACTAGACCCCTGACCTAACCTCTCCCTACTCTCACACAGAACCCTCTCCCAGTGCACAACTAATAACCCCCCCGGACACTAATGACCCCCCCTCCCCTGTGGCACCTAGCCTCAAATACCCTCGCGACAAAAATGGTCCCCTACTATGCAAACTGTGGCTGCTAGTAGAAGACGCTTCTCGCCCATTCGTTGTGCTACATTTAGCTGTTTTGTAAAAATATCGCCACCTTTGATAAATGTAATAATGTAAATCAGAATGAGGAAAAATTAAAGGTGGTTTTAGCTATAGTCTGAGAAAAGACTGAAATACCAATAGATAGGCAGTAGGGATAGTCAGTTGATTGTTTTATGCAAATATATGTAGCTTGAAAAAGGACTTATTAAGGCAAACCTGAAGCGTAAAAACCCTTTTGACATAACAAGTTGTATGTGTAGTACGGATAATGAATAGAACATTAGTTTTATTTTTATTTTCAGTTATATAGCTTTTTTTTTATAACATTCCATCATCACAGTTGTAGTTTTAAAACCACTCTTTCTTGGCTGTTTAAGTTCTTCATAAAACAGGACTGTATTTGACCCAGTGGATCGAATAGCTCAGAGAAGTTTTTGCATAGATTTTTATAACTCTTCCTGTATTGGAAAACAATATGTGACTTCGGGGGAGCCAGCGCTGGATTGCCCAGAGCTACAGGGGAGGGGGAAGCCTCATTGGGACCCTGAGGCTTCCCCCTCCTGAGGTGAGTACCCCCCAGGGGAACTTTTTTTGTTACAGAGTCTCTTTAAGATATTTTCTTAAAGGTGCTGCACCACAAAGAAAGAAAATAAAAAGGTGCAGTTTGAGAGGGTAACATCAACACCAATAGGCCAAGGCATTGCCGGATCTTAGTACATTACTTATGTTGAAGCCTTTAGACAACAAGGAGAGATAAAAATACATGCTTGTAGAATCCTTGCTGAGACTTGACAAAAGAGCCCCTGATTGTTCTATTTTTTGATTTATTGGATACTGCAAACACAATGTAATGGAGATTCTTTAAATAGTTAATAGAAAATTATTTGAATTGCTTAGTGTTCTATCTTCCATGACCACAACAGGCATTTTCACAGATGTGAGCATTGTTTGGAACAAAAGCCACGATAATGTTATCTGATGCTCTCACATGAATTGTAACAATCACAATGAGAAGATGTGTGTTCCTCCTGATGTCTTGTCTCATGGAAAGCAGGAACTCTAAACACTGGAATATCTAGCAAGGAGAGTGACAAATGACCATATATTGAACATGGAAATGAGGAAACATCTGTGCAGTTGGATGATAATTAAAGCTGGAATGCAAAGGAGAAGTCCTGGAATGTGATTAATGAAATAATGTGGAGTTGCCTTCAGTATAAATAGTGCTCTCTTCTTTTCGCTGACAGCATCACAAACATGAAATAACAGCTGATGTTTTTCTTCACATGTGGTAGAGATAAAGGATGCAAACTAAATGACAGCATCTACCGTGTTGGAGTACTATAGTTTGTATCTGTGAGCTGCTTACCATAAAGAACTATCTGCACAATCCACAGAGAGGGTTTTATTAAAGAGCAAGGTGTAAACAGCAATTATTTGTAGTAATCCATGTCAAGCAGACATGGGCTTTCATTACTCTCGCTAGTGAGCGCTGCTGTAAGCAAATTTGTAAGTGGTTTACATATTTGTGCATTCAACAGGTTGAAGAGAAACTTCACGCATCTCAATGCAAATTACCTGAGGTGTTGCAACTCCAGAATATTAAAGTGATGCTATGTGGATCTATATATATATATATATATATATATATATATATATATATATATATATATATATACACACAGTGAGGTGCGAAAGTTTGGGCAACCTTGTTAATCGTCATGATTTTCCTGTATAAATTGTTGGTTGTTACGATAAAAAAATTCAGTTAAATATATCATATAGGAGACACACACAGTGATATTTGAGAAATGAAATGAAGTTTATTGGATTTACAGAAAGTGCACAATAATTGTTTAACCACTTAAGTACCAGCGGTCTCTGCCCCCTTAACCCTTTCTGGACCAGCACCCTCTGCCCCCTTAAGGACCAGAGGGTGCTGGTCCAGCAAACCGCCGCTTCCCGACGAATCGCCGCAAGTTACCGTCGCTCCCGCTGTACACGCCGCTCTGTCCCCGCCGCAGGCTGCTCTCTCTGCCGTCGCTATGACGGCAGAGCGCTGTGCGCCGGTCAGGAACCGCTTTCATTGGCTCCTGACCCTGTCACTTCATGTAAGCCAATGGGAAAGGCTTACATGAATGACAGGGCCAGGAGCCAATGAAAACGGCTCCTGCCCGGCTTACAGTGCTCTGCCGGCATAGAGGCGGCAGGGCATCACATTGCGGCGGGGGCAGAGCGGACGGAGCGACGCGGACGGGCTGGGGCGCGCGGTCAATGGGGCGTAGAGTTTACATCCGGTCAGGACCGCAGCGCCCCCTGCCCGACATAGATTCGTACTCGCTCGGTCCGAAAGTAGTTAAGGACCAGAGACCACTGGTACAGAAACAGTGGAATCCCGACAGAATACCGATGAAGTGCCGTACATACCCGTCGCAACCGCCATCACCGCTGCACGTCGGGATCCTGGGCCACCCACTCTGCCATCTCTATGATGGCAGAGTTCCTGTGAGCTGGACTGGAGCCGCTTTTATTGGCTCCTGACCCTGTCTTTCAATGTAAGCCAATGGGAGCGGGTTACATTGAAGGATAGGGCAAGGTGCCAATGAATTCGGCTCCTGACCCGCTCACAGGGCCATCATAGAGACAGGCAGGGGCAGTGAGCTGCAGCGACAGATGGCGGGGATTAAGTGGCGAGATCGGTGGGAGCAACAGAAATGGCGGATGCGCGCAGTGGCGGCTAATTAAAATCTACGCCCTGCCAGCCAGGTGACCACCAAAACAGGGCATAGATTTCAATTAGCTCTACCCTAAAGTAGATGAATAGAATAAGGCAGGTGCATAAATGTGGGCATTGTTGTCATTTTATTGATTCCAAAACCTTTAGAATTAATTATTGGAACTCAAATTGTCTTGGTAAGCTCAGTGACCCCTGACCTACATACACAGGTGAATCCAATTATGAGAAAGCGTATTTAAGGGGGTCAATTGTAAGTTTTCCTCCTCTTTTAATTTTCTCTAAAGAGTAGCAACACGGGGGTCTCAAAACAACTCTCTAATGACCTGAAGACAAAGATTGTTCGCCATCATGGTTTAGGGGAAGGATAGAGAAAGCTGTCTCAGAGATTTCATCGGTCTGTTTCCCCAGTTAGAAACATTTTGAGGAAATGGAAGACCACAGGCTCAGTTCAAGTTAAGGCTAAAGTGACAGACCAAGAAAAATCCCGGATAGACAGAAGTGACAAATGGTGAGAACAGTCAGAGTTAACCCACAGACCTGCTCCAAAGACCTACATCATCATCTTGCTGCAGATGGAGTCACTGTGCATCGTTCAACCATTTGGCGCACTTTACACAAGGAGATGCTGTATGCGAGAGTAATACAGAGGAACCCTTTTCTACGCCCACAGCACAAACAGAGCAGTTTGAGGTATGCTAAAGAACATTTGGACAAATCAGTTATTTGGGCATAACAAGGGGCGTTATGCATAAAGGAAAAATAACTCAGCATTCCAAGAAAAACACCTGCTACCTACAGTAAAATATGGTGGTGGTTCCATCATGCTGTTGGGCTGTGTGGCCAGTGGAGTTGAGTGTCGTATGGATTCCACTCAGTATCAGCAGATTCTGGAGACCAATGTCCAGGAATCAGTGACAAAGCTGAAGCTGCACCGGGGCTGGATCTTTCAACAAGACAACCACCCTAAACACTGCTCAAAATCCACTAAGGCATTCATGCAGAGGAACAAGTACAACGTTCTGGAATGGCCATCTCAGTCCCCAGACCTGAATATAATTGAAAATCTGTGGTGTGAGTTAAAGAGAGCTGTCCATGCTTGGAAGACATCAACCCTGAATGATGTTTTGTAAAGTGGAATAGTCCAAAATACCTTTAACCAGAATCCAGACTCTCATTGGAACCTACAGGAAGCGTTTAGAGGCTGTAATTTCTGCAAAGGAGCATCTACTAAATTATTGACTTCATTTCTTTTTTTGAAACGATTAACAAGGTTGCCCAAACTTTCGCATCCCGATATATATATATTTTTTATTTTTTTTAAATAAAGAATTTTAAATAAAGGAATCAGCACTTTCTGGCCTGCTGGCAGGAAGATGTATCATCATTAGGGTTGTTGCCTGTCTCCTGCTGTTCTGCCTCGTCAGACATCTTGGATAGACTTATGGGTGGAGAACTGTCATGCCATTTCCTACCACCTAAGGCTTAACGCTTTCAGAATAGATTTCAAATAGCAAAAACTTATCTGTCTCAAAAAGCTGAACTTCTGTGTTCCTTGGCAGCATCCTTTAGTAAACATTGGCAAGAAGGCAGCAAGGCATAAGGCTGATAATCTAGCATGTGTATGGAAGCTCCAGACCCCTCTCCCTTCCCAGCATCAGTAAGAGATCCAGATTGCTGGATCATCTTTTCTACATCCATTTGTCTCCCCCTTCTGTTCTGTGCTGTCCCCTCTCCCCCATTCTTCATAATAACACAACATCTGTCTAGTCTACTGGCTAGTGACATGTCTGTGTAGAAATCAACCGCAAACTATTGTCTGTGGGGTAAACTCCCTATTCCTGTGGAAGTTTTTTTTTTTTTTATTGTGCATGTGTATGCACCATTAAACAGTAAAAATATATATTTTCAGGGGTTCAACAGCAAGGTTCTTAGCTCTGCTCTGTAATGAGTCTGCTCTGTCAGTTTAACTGATGTAGTGGAAGGTTTCTAAGAAGTAATGGAAAATATGTATTAACTGTTCTTCATTTAAACAGAATGAATTTAAAACAATGCAACAATACACTTTTTCTTTAAATATTCCCAAAGGGCAATGCCCATCTCATGCTGGCATGAAAATAAGCCATAACACACAGGACACTCAAAAATCACCATTCTCATTATCCCTACTATTGTCATCTTCAGTTATCTATGCTGTACACATTCCAGTTCATTATTCTAGCCTAGATACGGTTTCTATGTACATCAATTTCTCCCTACATTTTCTATGTACATCACATTTCTTGACTCCAAATATTAAATTTTTAGTCCTTGCACATCCACAAACAGGCATGAGAGATAATAGCTACTGATATTGCTAAAGAGTGGAAAAGATTTAAATATTATTAGACTCAAATGCTGCTTCAGCTACATAACCCTTTCCAATCCTGTGTCAGACTATGTCTAACATAGTATTGACCTCTTTCCTGGATTTTGTTTATGTGCACTGCAGCACCACGTTCTTTTGTGCCTCCTGCAGCCTAATGCACAGTGGCACGGGGAGCGTTTAATATTTACCTGATCTGGACGCAGGATCGTCTCTCTTCTTCCACCACCCATCACATTTAATATATCAGGTAAATATCAAGCACGCTCTGCACCACTCTGCATTAAGGTGGCCACATGTTTTTCTGTTCAATTTTAGCTTAATTCTATTCTATCGGTTGCACTGGAAAATTATATGTTTTTCAGGTCTCACAACGCAGTTTCATTCTGCTCCAGGCCACTGCTGTCCCCTGCATAAGATCATGACCCTCAGCTAGGTCATGGTCTTTTGCACATGTGCGGGCTTGCTGCACTTCTCTCCTGATCATACTCCTTTAGAGCAAGCGCAAACTGCTCCTGGCCATGGGAGCACGATCACAAGAGGAGCAAGCACAGAAGCCCATGACCTGCCCGAGGTTTGTGGTCTTATGGAGGGGGCAGTGGCAGCCTACAGCAGAACGAAACTTCAGTGTGGGACCTGATAGACTTCTAAAGAAGCCCCAGGTGAGTATTTTATTTTTTTTATTTTTCAGCTCGCCTCATGTATCCTTTAAGCAAAGGATTCAATTGTTAGTTTCTCTGAGAACAGTCAGTGACATGACTATGGTCTCTAAAATGCTGCAGCAGATGTCAGTGCTATATACCTACATAGCACTAATAATAATAGTGTTCCAGGTTCAAAACTCCTCTTATAGTGGTCCCATTGAGGCCATTTTACACCTAATGTTTGCAATGCAATGCAGTATAAGCACCGCATCGCACCGAAGATATGAGCCTTCATATGACGGTGACTTCATATGACGGTGACGGTGCAGTGACAGGGTTCTATGCATAGGCATGCCCCCACGGCTAGTGATTTACTCCCTGCTGGGCAAGAAATCCCACTGTTATTCCCGTCGGCTCATGCGCTACGTTGCACCGCACACACGTCATTCACACATGCTGCGTCGCCCATTGACTCTCATTGCTGCATAATCCATGCGGAAGGCACGGATCATGCGGCGACGCACTGCAGATTTTGCATCTGGAATGTGGTGACTTTTATACTTTTGGCACACTGTGTCTCATCGATTGACGTGTGCAAGACTCCATAGCCTTGCATGGCTCTTGCGCCGGGTAAGCATAATACGTAGCAATGCAGCAAGCAAGTGTAACAGTGGCCTAATAGTACTCTCAGTTATAGCCCTCCAGTTTTATTGCCTCCAGTTCTAATTTTCCACTTATAGGGGCCCCGTCTATTCTGCTCCCCTAGCTGTTACCCTATAGTGCTCCCCAACCACTTGCAGAGGTGGAGGTAGAACAGCTGTACCACAGTCACTATTTTTCTGTCAGTCTTCCTCCTCCTCAGTCTCCTGTGTCTGCTCTGCTTTCCAGCGTTCTCCAGGACCATTACATAGAGGGGAGAGGGGGTAAAGCAGACAAGGGAGACTTGAGGAGGAGGAAGACAGTGCAACCCTCCCTAAATGCCAGTGGCACATTCTGACTGCATAAATTGTGTGTATGCAGGCTAGCATCTTTGTAAAGGTCCTTGCTAGGGATTTGGGAATAGTTTTAAAATTAATAAAGGAAACCTTGAGTATAAAGCAGAGAGATGCATGAGTTCAGAACAGAAAGAAATACGGTGCCACCAGATGAATAATTCCTGCTGTAAGTTACAAGACTGCACTTTGCCCTTGGACAAATATACATTATATATATATATATATATATATATATATATATATATATATATATATATATATATATATATATATATATATGTGTCTACATACGTATTTTACATTTTGCAGTATTTGGTCACAGTGATTCTTTAACCCTGCTTGTTTTGCTTCTCCAAACTGTGTCGGCATTCGGCAATGACCAGCAATTTTACTTCAGACAGAATTCACAGTTATCCTTCTGAGGCTGTCTATTGCACATTTGATGAGGTATGACTAATGTGTAGTTGGCTGACTAGACAGACAGCTTGGGTATTATTTAACAGTATTACATCTTACAACTGTTGTGGGACATTTTTTTAAAGGCATAAAATTGAAATGTTATTTTAATTTAATTCAATGAAACTTTGTGGTGGTCTCCTGTAATAGTACCAGGTCTTAGATGCTTACTTAGGCTGCCTAGTATGTGACTGACGTGAATGTACTCATGTAAAGGGAATGGTGGCTGGCTATTCCAGTGAGGGAAAAATTGATTGGCCTGTCACTGCTTCTTTCTTTTCTAAGACATTATTATGAATACTCTGGTGATGTGAACATTATCTCTATGATGATAACCTAAGGGTAGCTGAATTGGGCCTGCATTCTCAGATGACCTCTGATAGAGGGTTTTTCTTTCATTGAGTGTTCCAGGATAGCATGTAGCATTTGACGTAAATGAAAAGCAGGTGTCCCCTACACAGAGTTCCTCTTTGAACAAGAATACTTTCTAATAGAAATATTTTAGAAATAAAAACACAGGAAATGTATGTTTTTGACAAATAGCATGCTAAAGATACATTACCATGTACTGTTACATTGATGGTTAGTTTTGAATTACAGCATGGCTCTACTTACTTGGGGAAGATTTTGCACTGTCTATTACAATTTTTGAAGAAAAACCAAACCCATTGTCATTGTTAATTAGACCTTTTTTATGTTTCAAACAAACATTGGTAGCAGGTACACTATATTATATTCCAGACCCTTTAAAACCAGCTATGAAATTTTGGTCTGTATTGATCCCAGTTGCAGCATCAAGTTTTGCATTGCATAAGTCTGCAATTTCTAAATGATTAATATCGGTTAAAGATGAATCCTATTTTATTTACTCTCCAGAGGGTATAAACGTAATCTATGAAAATAAAGGGATAGATAGACATATAGATAGAACATAGCTGAAATATCAAAATTGCCTCCTAAACGTCCATGTTTGTACAAGTACTGCAAATATAAATCAATAATAATACATATTATAGACAGTTTTTGCAGCTCTTCTGTGTAGAATGTACAGTTAGTGTGTGTATAGTGCTGCCAATTCTTGACATTTAGAATCATTTCACTACTGGGATCAGAGCTCAGACCCACTAGAAAGTGCAAATTGCTATTGCAATTGCACTTTTTTGTAGCAATTTTTTTTCAGCATTTCTAATAGTGATGTTTTTGATGTGATTTTGAATTCAAAGGACACTTGTAGTGAGAGGGATATAGAGGTTGCCATATTTATTTCCTTAACAATGCACATTGCATGACTGTCCTGCAGATCTTTTGCCTCTAATACTTTTAGCCATTGACCCTGAACAAGCATGTAGATGTTTGACACAGAAATCTGACTGCATTTGTAGCATGCTTGTTTCAGGTGTGTAATTCAGACACTACTGATGCATAAAAGATCAGCAAGGCTGCCAGGCAACTAGTATTGTTTAAAAAGAAATAAATATAGAAGCCTCCATATCCCTCTCACTTCAGGTGTCCTATAATTCAATTGATTTGTACAGCAATGGCGATTTCTATTGCGATTTCCGTAGGTTTCCGTAGGTTTGGTAGTAAAAGCACTGCAAAATTGCTTTGAAATCCTTTATTTTGTATTGAAATGTAAACTCAACAAAAAAATCTTCTGGCATCATAATAACGATTTCAGGAAATTGCAATTACTACTGTGGAATCTCCTCCTTAGAATTTCATTACCGAGCGCCTTTGGAATCGCTGGCTATTCAAAAACGTTGCTGAAAACGCTCTAGTGAGCCCCAGGCCTAATTTCTAAATTTTTGTTAATACCATTTGTTGGCTAACTCAAAAGTTTCAGCTTTTTTATATACCCAGTATTTTCCGGTGTATAAGACGACTGGGCATATAAGATGACCCCCCAACTTTTCCAGTTAAAATATACATTTTGGGCAGCACGGTGGCGTAGTGGTTAGCTCTCTTGCCTTGCAGCGCTGGGTCCCTGGTTCGAATCCCAGCCAGGGCACTATCTGCAAAGAGTTTGTATGTTCTCTCCGTGTCTGCGTGGGTTTCCTCCGGGCACTCCGGTTTCCTCCCGCATTCCAAAAACATACGGATAAGTTAATTGGCTCCCTCTAAAAATTGGCCCTAGACTACAGTACTTACACTTCATAATATAGACATATGGCAATGGTAGGGATTAGATTGTGAGCTCCTTTGAGGGACAGTTAGTGACAAGATATATATATACACTGTACAGCGCTGCATAATATGTCGGCGCTATATAAATACTAAATAATAATAATAATAATAATAATAATAATATACTCGCCGTATACGACTACCCCTCTTGACTGTTGGACATTTGTATACTGTACTGTATGTACTGGTGCTATACTGTATAAACAGGTACAGATACTGTTGCTTTACTGTATGTGGTACCCCAGTATACAACAACCAGCCAATCACGGCAAGCGATGTACAATACCGTTGATTGGCTGATTGTTGTATACAAAGCCTGTTTGGATTGGTCAGCTATCCCTGTCTCCATGACTATCAGAGCCGTAGCGCAAACACGCCTAAGGGCCTGTACACACTGCTGCGCTTGCGCTGCGTTTTTAAAATCGCAAGGTCTTTTGAAAAAGAATGAAAATCGTCATGACTTGTACACACTGGTGCGATGCGTTTTTAGAAAAACGCAATCGCAGTGCCTGCTGCGCTTTTTTAAGAAGTCAGTATCCCAGAAGACTCTGAAATCTCCTGATTCCTGTTGAAATGTAAACTAGAAAAAAAACAAAGGATTCTTTAGCCAATCAGCAATTACAAGAAAAACGCAAACGCACAAAAAACGCAGGCAAAAGCGCATGCGTTTTTAAAACTACATGCACTTTAAAAACGCATGTTGCGATTTTGCTTGCGTTTTTCAGTGTGTACAGGCCTTTATTCACTCGTCTGGCCTGCCCTTGCATACTATTACCTCCTTCTCTGCCTCTCAGATCTTGCACATGTGCCTCTGCGCCGCTGCACTGCAGTCCTCAGGAGGCAGAGAAGGAGGTATGGCAATAGGATACAAGGGAGGGCCAGACAGGTGAAAGAGGTGTATTTTTCTGGGCACAACTCTGCTCTGTCTTTTTTCCATACCCCAGCGTCCCCAACACATGCAGCTTGTTCTGCCCTTCACTTACACCTTCCCAGTGACTGAGTTAAGTCTTCTTTCCATGAATCCTGGTGAGTGGCTTTTCTTCTACCATACTTGTACAGCACCGCCCTTGCTGCTTTCATACGGTCGTGGAATACAACGAGGATTCGCTGTGGACGTTTGCGGTCTCTGCAGATTCTCCAGTCCAGCTAAGAAGTTTCAGCACCTGCCATTCAAGACAACACCCGGCGTATAAGACGACCCGTGACTTTTAGTATGAGTTTCCTGGGTTAAAAAGTAGTCTTATATGACAGAAAATACAGTAATAAAATCCTCTTCAGGTTCTCATACTGTGTGGTGGGTCTTAAAGGGAACCTGAGATGTGTAACGTCTCAGGTTCCATATGTACCTGGGGCTTCCTTAAGCCCCCTTGAGAACTCTTATCCCTCACTGTCTCCCCAGGTGGCTCCGGTCCCCGGCAATTCAGCCCGAAAGCCTGGTCTAGTCACACTTCGTCAGACATGCGCGCAGGGCCGGGCCGAGGCATAGGCTGGAGAGGCTCCAGCCTCAGGGCGCAGTGTAGGAGGGGGCGCAGAATTCATTCAGCTGTCATTCCTAATTGTGTTTGAAGCAGAAAGAAATAAGAAAAGGGGATACATGGCAGTGACTGCAAGCCAGATAACTAGATATTGAGGTGTTGGGGAGGTTGTGGGCCCTGTGGCGCCTCTTAGTCTAATAGCAATCAGTGTGTGATGGCTGGGGTGGCAGGGATGGAGGGGCGCACTTTGGGGTCTCAGCCTTGGGTGCTGGAGGACCTTGTCCCGGCTCTGCATGCGCGGCCCAGCCAGGTGCAACCCCCACATCATGCTCCTGTCCCTGGGAGCATTCTGCGCCTGCGTGCAAATTGCTCCCATGGATGGGAGTGCTCTCCACTTCCTGCTTCTCATATCGACCACTGGAGCGCAAATGGAGAAGCAGGAAGTGTAGAGCAGAATTACTACAAGGAAATCAGACAGATCTGCAGCACCTGGAACTCGAACGAGGTGAGTGTGTGCCTGTCCCCACCACTGACTATATAACGCTGCAGAGCAAGAGGGGAGTGCGAGGGGGCCATGGGGCTCCTCACCTCAGACACATAATATAGTGATTCAACGTGGTGGAGGGGGGCACTTGGGGGCCCTTATGGACGCTAGTACCCTGGGGCAATTGCCCCCTTTGCCCCTAAGTTAGTGCCATCCCTGTATACTGCATTGCAATCCCTAAACCCTGATTCTAAATTCTAATGCTACTCCCATCAGCAAGAATAAGAAGTTGTTTCTAAACCCAAAGTCATTATGGGAAAGAATGCATTTTGTCAGTCCAGCAACTGGCCCCACAGACACATCCAGCTCCTGAAGATAGTTTTGATACTGTCCTGCCATCATCATAGGAGATATTTGTGTTCATAGATTTAACATCTGCCCTGTTTTGTCCTTATTTTATCCTAAGGTAAACATTGCTCGGTCGCCTCCATTTTCACTACCCAAGATCAATAGATAAATCAAAGTTTGCCCTGGTAACCATACTGATGTATACCCAATTACAGATAATGTTACACTACCACCTGGATGTCTCAGTCAGGATTGCAATTTCAGCAGAAATCATAGTCAACTAATTTATTAAAGAAGAATAAAATCTTGTACTAACCTAATGTCAGGGGTACAAAATAAATGTCCGCAATTAGCCACACTGCTGTCAAACATTTGAATAGGTCATATGGATCTTCTCTGCTTCAGGTTACCCCTTTGTTCCTTTTGTTTTGTAGGATATGAAGACATTCATCTCAAGTAAATTAATGTTATCAATCTGCTGTCTTGCTTAGAATTACATGCTAGGACAATTGTAATGTGTAATGTACAACACGATGCACACATCTTTATGGAATCACAGGATGCTATAGCTTACATCTGTTTGAAATCATATCCACATTAGGCCTCATTTTCCCATATCATTAAAAACAGATTGATTTATGAGACATCTGCAGGGTGAATTGTCATGTATGTAAACTGCTGCTGAATACATCAATAGTGACATTTAAAGCTGGCCAGCAGCAGATACCGATACCCTGCACACCTATAGGTAGCAGTGTAGAGAAGAGAACTGATTATCATCTGCTGCTAAATGGCAAATGCGCTATTTGTTGTACGTACACAGTCTGCATTATGCAGCTAATAATCTCTCTTTATAGGATTTTTATTGATCTGTGAGGTTGGGAGAATTCTATGTGTACTGAGAAATAAAAATGCTGCATAAATAATGTATTTTCACTGTCAAGGTAAATCAGGCATTATATTTCAGGCTGTAGATCAGTTTTGTCTGTTGTGTACACTCTGCAGCTCTATGAAAATATTAGATAATGCGCTTGCTGATGTGAAAAACAGGGCTTCTGTTCTAACTGCCCCAGTGATGCTTCTATTGGCTGCAGACTTGCCTCTAAGAAATGGGTGAATTCATACATACAAACATAAATTATTTACTGTACATCTGTTTCTCTTTAATCTCCTGCATAGGAAACAGTTCTTCGGAAAATAATGGCTCCTTTTTATCTCCTTCTGATATCCCAATTGCCGGCTTTGAACCGTTCTTATCTACAAACCTACGTAAAGCATTTTTTGTTGCTTTTCTGAGGGAGATCAATATTAGTCATTTTGTTATGAGCCTCAATGCATATAGCTGTGGTTTTCTAGTAACATGACTGCTGCAATCAATATGTCTGTACAAGGCTGCAAACATTCACTCTCTGTGGGGTTCTCTGACACTGGGAATTGCAGTTAGTTTGACACCCATTTTAAAATTCAACAGCTATTATATCTGTAGAATACAGTTTCTGAAACTCACACATCTCCCACCAGTAAATATGTATTTTATCCAGCACATTTTTCTTTTAAACTGTAGAGTAACATTTTTATACATTGCATTTCTATACCATTTAGGACTACTAAAATGACCATACTTGCACTGTATAGACTCCACATGAAATCACATTAAACAGGGTGTTTGCTGTGTGTTAAAGTATACCTGTCACAAGACTCAACATTTTCAGCAGCGCAATCACTGTGGTAACCAATAACATCTGTATGTCACAGCACAAATTACCACAGGATTATTTGTATACATGATCAAGGCACTTCCTCTTTATTATTATTATTATTTATTATTATTTAGTATTTATATAGCGACAACATATTACGCAGTGCTGTACAGAGTATATATATATTGTCACTAACTGTCCCTCAAAGGAGCTCACAATCTAATCCCTACCATTGCCATATGTCTGTATTATGTAGTGTAAGTACTGTAGTCTAGGGCCAATTTTTTAGTGGGAGCCAATTAACTTATCTGTATGTTTTTGGAATGAAACATGTTTCCAGGATTGATCTGGTCTTAGCTGCTGATGACCTAAGCCCCTTTTTTTTATTAAAAAGTCTGGTAAGGCTTAAAAAACATGCCTGAGCAACCAATCAATATATTTTCTTCTCATTTAGGAACTAAAACTTGATTGGTGGCTGTTGAAAAAACGGATCCAATTTTGCTCCAATTTTCTTTCCATCTGACATGACCATTCAGCTCCATTGTCCTTATCAAAGAAGATTGATAGCATACATTCCCTTATCTAAAGTACACAAACATGATCAAAGTTGTCCGAACGGCCAATAACGACTACCTCGGCCAATAATCATGCATGTGTATAACAGCCACCGACCGCTGCTTACACCAGAGTAGGGTTAGAAACCCCTAACACTATTATACAAAGCTCCAAATAAGCTATGCCCTCCCTACATTGCTTTTGTAATCTACAGATATCATCTGTCCTGGAATTTTCACTCCTCCTATGACACCCACTTGTCATCCAGCTTGGTCACCTCCTCTAACTCTTGCATTCAGTACTTCTCATGAGTGCCATCTCTCCTTTGGAACTCTCTCCCACAGCCTTTCCATCATGATCCAAGCCTGAAATTTCCAAACACACCCTCAAGACATACCTCTTCAAATAAGCTCATAATTTGTTATAGCTAGAATTCGAGGCTCACTCAAATAATTATATTTTTTTATTTATGAAGCACTAACAACTTCTGTAGCACTGTACATAGTACAAAAGAATTCATTGGGAACATAGATACAGACACAGAACAGTAGCAGTTCTGTGCCTGCTATGTGCAGTGCCAAGATTCAACCCCTGGTCTGGGTCAGAGGCAGAGATCTTAACCATTACACTATCCAGCCATCAATACTATCCAGCCACCGATACCGATACATGAGAAGTTCAAAACACTGTACAATCAGGACATCTAGCAATACACAGGGAAATACATACGTAGTTTAATTGTGGTTTGAGACCTTACCAATGCTTGTACATATAATAAAGTAGAGCGCCAAGAAGCACATGGGGAAGTCCCTACATTTGTGAGCTTATAATCTAGTGTTGACAGAATGCGCAAATACTACATCTGGTTAAGGACACCTGAAGTGAGAGGGATATGTTGGCTGCCATATTTATTTCCTTTTAAACAATACTATTTGCCTGGCTGTCCTGCTGATCTTTCAGGCAGTAGTAGTGTCTGAATAAGACACCTAAAACAAGCATGTGAATACTCCAGTCCAACTTAAGTCAATCATCAGATCTGCATGTTTGTTCAGGGTCTATGGCTAAAAGTACTAGAGGCAAAGACTCTGCAGTACAGCCAGGCAATTTGCATTGTTTAAAAGGAAATAAATATGGCAGTCTCCATATCACTCTCACTTCAGGCCTCTTAAAGCAGAATGAAACCCAGCATTTCTTCTTTACTTTTATAGATTATTTACAGCATATTATATACAACCAGCATTTTTTTTTTTACTAGGACAGCATTCAAAGGGTTAAACACAGGCCTTAGAAGCTCCCCTGCAGGGAAAGCTGGACAATCCAAACTAGAGATAATGTTATCTTGTGTTTAATTGTATCAAGTGAGAAATGTAAACAAACCCTTCTCTGACACTGCAAACTCTCCTGAAGACAGAGAGACAATCAGAAAGCATCAGAAAGCATTTGTGCTGATGAATAAAGCAGTTATGAATAAAATGCAAAGTCAGTTTTCAGAGCAAAAAAAGTGTACTTTGGGAACATATAATTTCTAAATGAATAATAATACTTATGCACAAAAGCAAATATGATAACCGTATGGCATATAAAAAGTAGGAAAACATGTTTTTATTGAATATTATGTCAGGATGTTCTACCGCTTTAACATTATGTTCCACATCAAAAAAGTTTACTCTATGGGATTTGTTTTTGAAACTTTCTACTTGCTCTGCTATGGGTAAACTCTGTGTGTGTTTTCAGAGTAAAAACTATAAATATTGTTGCCCAGTGACCATCAGCTTACTTTGTGAAATACCAATCCCTTCGACCCTGTCACTCAGTGCTTATGAGTTTTGATGTATCTAGGTTGTACAATAATATTTTGCATTATTTAGCAGTCTCTCAGGGGAGGTTGGTTTTCCACCTAGTTTTGTTTATTTTTTTCATGCTGCTTGGATAAAAATACTTTTGTTGGATATGATATTTTTCTTTAGTTTCAGACACATACACGTAGTTTGGCCACAATTTTGTGAGTGTGTTTGAGAATTTTGGATGTATTGTGAAGAATGTATTTGACTAAAATATGTTGGTGTCTTGCCATTAGATGGACAATGTTTTTCTGCTGAACTACTGAGGAAAAGGCCTTGCATATGTTCTTGGAGAATTTAACCACTTGCCGACCGCCCACAGCCGATGGGCGGCGGCAAGGGCTGGGTCCAAACGACCGCAATACGCCCATCGGCGGTGGCGGCGGCGGGCGTGGTTATGCGGCGATTGCGTCATTCGTGACACGATCAGCCGCCGGTGACAGGCTCCGCCCCCATCGCGCTGTAACCCGCCGGCCGTTCGGAAGCGCCGGCGGGTTACTAGCTGCCCGATCGCCGCTACAAAGTGTATAATACACTTTGTGATGTATGCAAAGTGTATTATACAGGCTGCCTCCTGCCCTGGTGGACCCAGTGTCCGAGGGACCACCAGGGCAGGCTGCAGCCACCCTAGTCTGCACCCAAGCACACTGATCTCCCCCCCTGCCCCCTGATCGCCCACAGCACCCCACAGACCCCCCCCTGCCCACCCCCCAGACCACTGTTTGCACCCAATCACCCCCCTAATCACCCATCAATCACTCCCTGTCACTATCTGTCAACGCTATTTTTTTAAAGCCCTAAACTGCCCCCTGGGTGCTTCTGATCACCCCCCATCCCTCAGATTCTCCCCAGATCCCCCCAACCCCCCCCCCTGTGTACTGTATGCATCTATCCCCCTGTAATAACCCACTGATCACCTGTCAATCACCTGTCAATCACCCATCAATCACCCCCTGTCACTGCCACCCATCAATCAGCCCCTAACCTGCCCCTTGCGGGCAATCTGATCACCCACCCACACCATCAGATCGCCTGCAGACCCGCTGTCAGATCACCTCCCAAGTGCATTGTTTACATCTGTTTTCTCCTCTAAACACCCACTAATTGCCCATCAATCACCCCCTATCACCACCTGTCACTGTTACCCATCAGATCAGACCCTAATCTGCCACTTGCGGGCACCCAATCACCCGCCCACACGCTCAGATTGCCCTCAAATCCCCCCTTATCAATTCACCAGTGCATTATTTACATCTGTTCTTCCCTGTAATAACACACTGATCACCTGTCAATCACCTGTCAATCACCTATCAATCACCCATCAATCACCCCCTGTCACTGCTACCCATCAATCACCCCTTGTCACTGCCACCTATCAATCAGCCCCTAACCTGCCCCTTGCGGGCAATCTGATCACCCACCCACACCATCAGATCGCCTGCAGATCCGCCGTCAGAGCACCTCCCAAGTGCATTGTTTACATCAGGGCTGCCCAATAGGTCGATCGCGATCTACCGGTAGATCGCGACCGCCTCCTCGGTAGATCGCGGCCTCTTGGCCGCGTCTCATTAAATTTTGCGGCCAGCAGCTCATCATGTTTAGCTGCTGGCCAATAAGAATGCACGGGAGACGGAGAGAGAAGACGCGGCAAGCAGAGAGGGAGGAGAGAGGCGGCGCGGCCGCTACATCATGGCTGGGGGCGGCGCCGGGCATCCTGCAACGTGCGTGCTGGTAACATGCCCGGCGCCGCCCCCAGCCATGACGTAGCGGCCACGCCGCCTCTTTCCTCGCTGAGTCTTGCCGTCTTCTCCCGACATTCATATTGGCCAGCGGCCTGCCTGCCGGAGGTTCCAGGAGTCCAGAGGACCCTGGCTAACCTACGCTGCAGGTACCTATACCTGGCTAAGCTACACTAAGGGCACCAATACCTGACTAAGCTACACTGGGGGCACCAATACCTGGATAAGCTATACTGGGGGCACCAATACCTGGCTAAGCTACACTGGGGGCACCAATACCTGGCTAAGCTACACTGGGGGCACCAATACCTGGCTAAGCTACACTGGGGGCACCAATACCTGGCTAACCTACACTGGGGGCCCATATACCTGGCTAACCTAAATTGGGGGCCCATATATCTGGCAAACCTACACTGGGGGCCCATATACCTGGCTAACCTACACTGGGGGCCCATATACCAGGCTAACCTACACTGGGGGCCCATATACCAGGCTAACCTACACTGAGGGCCCATATACCAGGCTAACCTACACTGAGGGTACCAGGCTAACCTACACTGAGGGCCCATATACCTGGCTAACCTACACTGAGGGCCCATATACCTGGCTAACCTACACTGAGGGCCCATATACCTGGCTAACCTACACTGAGGGCCCATATACCTGGCTAACCTACACTGAGGGCCTATATACCTGGCTAACCTACACTGAGGGCCCATATACCTGGCTAACCTACACTGAGGGCCCATATACCTGGCTAACCTACACTGAGGGCCCATATACCTGGCTAACCTACACTGAGGGCCCATATACCTGGCTAACCTACACTGAGGGCCCATATACCTGGCTAACCTACACTGAGGGCCCATATACCTGGCTGACCTACACTGAGGGCCCATATACCTGGCTGACCTACACTGAGGGCCCATATACCTGGCTAACCTACACTGAGGGCCCATATACCAGGCTAACCTATACTGAGGGCACGTAACCTATGCTGCAGGCACATATACCTGGCTAACGTGGGCGGGGGGGGGGGGGGGGGGCGACGCGTGCTTAGCATTTGGGACGTTGGTAGATCTCCTGGTCTCGGCAAATTTTAAAGTAGCTCGCGAGCCGAAAAAGTGTGGGCACCCCTGGTTTACATCTAGTCTCTCCTCTAAATACCCACTTATTACCCATCAATCACCCATCAATCATCCCCTGTCACCACCTGTCACTGCTACCCTTCAGATTAGACCCCTATCTGCCCCTAGGGCACCCAATCACCCGCCCACGCCCTCAGACCCCAGCCCTGATCACCTCGCCAGTGCATTGCTTGCATCTATTCCCCCCTCTAATCACACCTTGAGACACCCATCAATCACCTCCTGTCACCCCCCTAGCATCATATCAGGCCCTAATTTGCCCCGTGTGGGCTCCTGATCACTCGGCCAAACCCTCAGATCTCCCTCAGACCCCCTTCCGATCACCTCCCCAGTGCATTGATTGCATCTATGTTCCCCTCTAACCACCCTCTGAGACACCCATCAATCACCTCCTGTCACCCCCCTAGCACTCCTATCAATCAGATCAGGCCCAATACAACCTGTCATCTAAAAGGCCACCCTGCTTATGACCGGTTCCACAAACTTCGGCCCCTCATAGACCACCTGTCATCAAAATTTGCAGATGCTTATACCCTTGAACAGTCATTTTGAGACATTTGGTTTCCAGACTACTCACGGTTTTGGGCCTGTAAAATGCCAGGGCAGTATAGGAACCCCACAAGTGACCCCATTTTAGAAAAATGAATATAATAAAAACTAAAACTTGCAGCAGCAATCAAATAGCACCAAAAGAAAGCTGTATTAGTAAAAAGAAAAGGAGGTAAAATTCATTTAGGTGGTAGGTTGGATGACCGAGCAATAAACCATGAAAGCTGCAGTGGTCTGAATGGAGAAAAAGGCTATGGTCCTTAAGGGGCGAAAAGACTGTGGTCCTCAAGTGGTTAAAACAAGAATCATACAATTATATCATTTGTAATGCAACTAAATCCATGCTGTCTGCAGTTTATGCATGTATGTTCAAAGTAGAGAGAAAAGTAGTCTCCCCAATTGTGTGTCATAAACAAAGGCGTATGTACAGGGGTGCAGGTATCGCATGTGCCATGGGCACCTCGTAATTGGGGTGCTGCTCCCTGGTGTTTTCCATATAGATTCTAGTTTTTATCAGAGTGAAATTCTGCTGGCTGGTAAATTTTATTGGGGGGACTAGCTGCCTATGCCTAACTGTTATTTGGGGGATATGTACAGGCTGACCTATTGCCATACTTCATTATTACAGGCCATGCTTCTCTTCAACATGGACACAGTTCATTCAACTGAGACTACGCCTTAAATATTTTGGATGGTAAAATCACCAAGCCCCCCCCCCTTTAGGGATTTCAGTGTTAGCCATAGGTGCTGCTTTCCCTAGATCCTAAATTTAGGACTAGTAATAATTTTCCCCTAACCAACTTCATCCACCTAAGATTTTCAATCTCTTGATTTACTAAAAGCCAATGCTTGAAAGCTATTTATTTAATATTATCGGGTGACTACAAGCTTGAGCAACCACATGACAGCAAATGAATACGGTAATTCAAAAAATACTTTTTTTTCTTGTACTTTTCTTTTAAAGAGAACCCGAGGTGTGTTTAAAGAATTTTATCTGCATACAGAGGCTGGATCTGCCTATACAGCCCAGCCTCTGTTGCTATCCCAATCCCCACTAAGGTCCCCCTGCACTCTGCAATCCCTCATAAATCACAGCCGTGCTGTGAGGCTGTGTTTACATCTGTAGTGTCAGTCTCAGCTGCTCCCCCGCCTCCTGCATAGCTCTGGTCCCTGCCCCCGTCCCTTTCCTCCAATCAGCAGGGATGGAAGGGATGCAGGCGGGGACCGGAGTTCTGCAGGAGGCGGGGAGAGCAGCAGACTGACACTATAGAGATAAACACAGCCAGCTCTGACAAGCGGTTTGTCAGCAGCGTGGCTGTGATTTATGAGGGATTGCAGAGTGCAGGGGGACCTTAGGGGGGTTTGAGATAGCAACAGAGGCTGGGCTGTATAGGCAGATCCAGTCTCTGTATGCAGATAATATTCTTCAAACCCTCCTCGGGTTCTCTTTAAGTAAACCACTTTTTTTTTTTTTTTTTTTTTTAGAAAGAAAAAGTTTTTTCTTAAAACATTGCCAGTATTTCTATCCCATATCTAGGTTGCCCAAAATCATAGATCCTTGTGTCAGAGGAAAGTTGCAGATCAGATGTCTAAAAAAAATAATAATAATTGTGCCAAGTTAATTGATGTTAATGTATTACATGTATTATCTTTCTTGCTTACTTTTCAGTTTTGTTCATTTTTGAATTGCTGAAAATAATTTTTGAAAGTAAGAGGACAAAACCACCCAAAAACATTATTGAATCGAGGACCCTGTCACAAAGCAGATTTAGATTTAGTTGATTTTGCCATTTTTTGCAATGTGTTTTTAAGTGAAAAAAAATCCCACCTGGAACAGTACAACTATTGGCAAAAAAGAGGCGGAAGGGGTGTGGTGACAACTAGAGATGGGCGAACAGTTTGGCTGTGTTAGCCGAACTGTTCGGGCTGCCCAATCTGTCATTTATCTATGCCTCTTACTACTTCCGGGTCGCAATGACCCGGAGTAGTACGTCTGCGCTGCCCGGCGGAGCGCGTCCTAGCGACGCGCTCCCGTTGCCGGGCACTTTCTGCGCGTATGCGTGACGTCATGAGTGACGTCACGCACATGCGCAGAAAGTGCCCGGCAACGGGAGCGCGTCGCTAGGACGCGCTCCGCCGGGCAGCGCAGACGTACTACTCCGGGTCATTGCGACCCGGAAGTAGTAAGAGGCATAGATAAATGACAGATTGAGCAGCCCGAACAGTTCGGCTAACACAGCCAAACTGTTCGCCCACCTCTAGTGACAACCTGATACCAACCTTGAGAAAAAGTCTAATTTCAGCTATTTAATATTCTCTGTAAATCAATAATTTGCAATGTTGAAAACACCAGAACAATTGAAACAACCACTTTGTCCTTCCTTAATATTAACAAATAGTATGTTCTGCCTCAATACATTGTATTGCTATCAGAGAAATAATTCTGGTAGGATCGTAAACCATTCTGAATTTCATAATAAACTGTGTTTTTGTTGTTATACCAATACTCCATAACAATGCAGTTCTCACACAGTACATACTGATTGAACCACAACTTTCATCCCCTAATTTAATCCTCTGAAACATAAAAAATAATACATAAGAAAGCTAGGAATGCTGATATTGTTCAAAGCTACAAATACCACAAAAATGAGTCACAAAATAAATATTGTTAAATGCACCATGATAAGTGTCAGCGTGAATGATACATATTGTATCACAATAACTAGAAAAAGACATATAATACATTTGGCTTGTTTAGTAAGCTGCTTAGCAACCTGTACACTTCTACAAAGGTAAGGAAAATAAAGTAGTTTTGGAGTGACTTTGGGCCTGATCTATTTCACTTTCTCTCCTAACTTTTCTCCTAGTTGATATTTCACATCTTGTAAATAAAATGCCTTTTAAGCCACCAGCAAGCAAAATAATTTTGACAGTACTTATTCACCTACTCTTTGGTACTTTTTCAAGTGCAAGGTGTTGAAAAGTTATTTTAAACAGAATGGCCTCAATTCACTAAGCTTTATCAAACACTTTATCAAACATTTGATAATTTACCTCATGGGTAAAATCTCATTTTGATTTTACCCATATATTGTTATTGAATGTTTTATCGATAAAACATTCAATACATCTGTAATACCTTAGTGAATTAAAAATTAGATTTTACCCATGAGGTAAATTATCAAACGTTTGATAAAGTGTTTGATAAAGCTTAGTGAATTAAGGCCAATAAAATTATCTCAAAGGAGAGAACTTAAAAGAAAAAGTGAATTGGATCGGGCCCTATGTTCTGTTAAGAGTGAATTCCTATTACTTTTTTTTTTTTTAATGTTTTTGAACTTTCCCTAGGCAGAAGCAGTTGGTGTTAGCAAAGGCATTGCTGGTGTTTTTTTTTTCAGTCTTTAACATTAGCTATAAAAATACAGAGCTGGTTTGTTGTTCTCAAATTCATTATCTTTCTTCACTCTCCCTAGATTTCTTCACTCTTACAATAATTTTTCATTTCACCTGAATAATTTCCACCCTTCAATTCAAGTGATAGTGAAAAGCTACTAGTATATTGGCTGTTTGATTCAGGAGCAGCTGAACCAAACAATGTGGCAAAATTTGTCAGGCTACCCCATAATACCGTAGGTTATAGCAGCAGCCAACCAGTGCCTGGCAACAAGTAGTGGGCTTTCATAACTAATGTTTGTTTTGGCAGGTATCCCATTATATGCCTTGATCATCTAGCATTCTAAGCTGTCTATCTTGTTAGTCAATGCTGCTGAAGTGAGAGATGGAAAGGTCATTTGGTGGGGGAGAGAATAAGGGATTTTGACTGCTGTGCAAGAGAGTGTGTCAGACAGGGATTAATAGTGTATGGCTGTGGTGTACATATGTTCATTGCTTTTTCCAAGCCAGATTACTTTAGTTAGAATTAAGTACATGCTGGTGATAAAAGTCATGATGCATACAACACAGCTACCTAGAAATGACAATAAATAGGAGCTAAGTAGGTAGAAGACAATCTTTATAAAGTCTTGGCTACACACAACACCAGTACCCCTTAAAGGATACCAGAATCCAAAAGGCTCTGGTAAAATGAAACCTGCACTGGTCAGGGAGAGAAAATGAGATACTTACCGCTTCTGTCGTTTCCCGCTGTCAGCCGCCGGTCTTCTCCTATTCCTCCCAGTGTCCCGGGGGACCTGGCTGACCTTTAACATGAATTATCTTCACTTCTGCCTGGAACATAATGATGGGCAGAAGTACGCAAACTCCTCCACCTCCTCCATCCTAGAGTCTGCGCTCCACTGAAAAGCAAGCATCATACGTTAAGTGATTAGCATCTGATGCTTGCTTTTCAGTAGAGCGCAGACGCTAGGATGAAGGAGGCGGGGGAGTGTGTGTACTTCTGCCCTTCATTATGCGCCAGGCAGAAGCGAAGATAATCCAGGTTAAAGGTCAGGAATAGGAGAAGACCAGCAGCTGACAGCAGGGAATGACAGAAGCGGGAAGTATCTAATTTTCTCTCCCTAACCAGTGCAGGTTTCATTTTACCAGAGCCTTTTGGCTTCTGGTATCCTTTAAGAATGGAGAATAAACTAACATTTTGATGTAAATAATGCATAGATTACTGTACCGGCTTTTACGCCTAACTCCTGTGGCTTTATTAGTAGGTGTTATTAATTTTTTTCTTTAATGTTGCAGTTGAGAAATTAGTTAAAACAATAATGCTAAAGTCACTGTGCAAGCATAAAAATATGCAAACAGTACATCATTTTACATTAGTTATTGCAAATTACACTCTCAGTTAACTAGGATAACACAAACATTTACTCACATACCTACCGTATATACTCGGATACAAGTCGAGAAATTTAGGACTAACTCATAGTATAAAAGTGGGGGGGTGAACTTAATGATGAGTAGTCCTAAATTTAACAACTTATACCCCAAATGAGAGGGCACCTTTCTTTCTCTCCCTCCCTGCTGTGCACTAGTGGCCGGGTAATTAGAGCTTTCGTAATCGCCGCTGTAGTGAAGTGGTTACCAGAGACTTTTATCTCCCTCCCTCCATCACCCAAAGTGCAGCCGCCTCTCACTAACCTCCCCGTGTGTAACTGAAGCAGAGAAACATCGCAGCAGAAGCGAAGTCATTTCCCTTCCAGCGCCGGTTGCCATGCCCGCTCATCTTCCTCACTCGCACCGCATCATGTGACTTCAGGAGGCGGCGCTACGTGCATCGTACCGCCGCCTCCCGAAGTTACATGAAGCGGTGCGAGTGAGGAAGATGAGCGGGCATGGCAACCGGCGCTGGAAGGGAAATGACTTCGCTTCTGCTGCGATGTTTCTCTGCATTCAGTTACACACGGGGAGGTTAGTGAGAGGCGGCTGCACTTTGGGTGATGGAGGGAGGGAGATAAAAGTCTCCGGTAACCACTTCACTACTGCGGCGATTACGGAAGCTCTAATTACCCGGCCTCTAGTGCACAGCAGGGAGGGAGAGAAAGAAAGGTGCCCTCTCATTTGGGGCATAAGTTGTTAAATTTACAACTACTATGGAGGGAGGGAGGATTAAAGTCCACGGCAACCACTTCACTTCTGCGGCAGTGTTACTCTACGTGTAAGTACATGGGGGGAGAGGGGGATAGAGAGAGGTGGCTGCCCTTTGGGTGATGGTGGGTGGGAAGGAGGATCAATGCCCCCTGTCACAAGTGCCATGCAGTGTGCATGGTGGGGGAGAGACAGTCCATGGCTGCACTTGGGGGCCAGGAGGGTTTAATGGTCCCAATACTTTATGCAGTGCAGCCATTAACCCCTTCTAGTCCCCAAGTGCAAGCCATTAACTTTGAGGGGTAGACTTGTACTTGAGCCTCTAAAAAAATCCAGTTTAAGAGGCTCAAATATTGGGGTCGACTTGTTCACGAGGTCGACTTGTATCTGAGTATATACGGTAGTTCATTCTTTCCAATCCATTTTTGTGAAAGAGAGATTAAAGAGAAATATTTTGTGTGAGAATGAGAAGAGGTGACTAGAGAGGAGGAGGAGAGAATGTTGTTAGTAGAGTGGAAAAAAATCCCAAATTGGTCAGCACACCAAGTGGATGAAGAGAGGTCAGTATTTATTCATACTCAAATTATAATCCAAATGATAACTGAGTTCGAAATCATGCAGGGTTCCCATCCTTCATGGTATGCAGATAATGGCAATGTATTCGTCACACACCTATATATGTTCATACAGAAAATGATAGGACGTTCACAGAGGGGACATGCTATGGTGACCATTTTGGGATTATTGACTTGGATTTAGTGTCTGCCAACCTCTCTGGTGAAGTCAATTGATGGCATGCACTTAACGTATAGGTATATATATTTTCTGTACACATAAGGATACTGACCTAGGTTACAGTCTGAATAGGCGTTAAAAGGGTAACTTTAAAACCACCCTTATATTTTTAGTGGCACATTCATTATTTTCAAACCTGCCCGCTTGAACAAAGCAATGTTGCTTATGCGGTAGCTTAAGAATGGTACATATTAATGAACGTGCCTTCAAGGTCAAACTTACCAATAAATGAAGCTAAGGAAAAGTTATTGTCACAGTTTTATGCTCTGTTTAACTTAATTATCATTTTCAAAGCCCAGATCATCAAGGAATATTGATTAGTCTGTATAAATTTGTAATAAACAGCGTCTTCTGTGAAGGTTTGCATGCGTTTTCCCCTACCTTGCTAGCAGCAAAGTAAATCAAGTCTACTGCGTGGTTTCATTTTAAGGTGCTATTACCAAGCTAACTAAAGTATGTCTTTGTCCACAAGTCTGCAAATATTGCAGTAATAATTGTGCCTGGCTTCTCTACATATTATAAAGTGCCTGTGCTGCGGCATCAGGGTATTGATCTATTAATATCTTTATTTTGTGAACGTAATCATATTATAGTGGTAATTACTATATAAACTTTTTTTTTTTTCATCAACAAAGTCAGGAAAAGTTAATGAATAGGCAGGGCTATAGGAAAAGCAAGATCCTTAGCTACAAACAATGCTCACATAGAGTATTACTATTATTTTATGTGTTCATTTAATAATACGTATGAGTATATGCAGTTAGCTGGATATATGTTGAACTGACCCTTGAAATCTATTTTAGCTATCTTATACCATTATTATTTCAAGTGTATTGTAAGGATGTCAAATGCTTTTCTAGGTTATATCTGCACAGGCAATGATCAAGAATAATAACATAATAGGTCTATAGAACGCTCCTCACTGCTAAGCATATACTCAAACTGTCCACAAGGGCCCCTGGGGTCACAGAATACCACTGATTACACTTTATTCAATGTAAATATCTATTCTTACTAGACTGTACTGCCTTCAGTGAATTGTCATCACAATCAAAGAGTTATCTTGCTTACTCTCCTCTTTATCCATTATATAGCTCAGAATATTCATATTAATCATTCATTTCCACCTTTATTTTCTTCCTTTATTGATTCCAAATGTGCCACTAATTCAATATATGCCTCAAACAAGATATTAGTGACATAAGTGGCATGCATAACATAGTGTGGTCCATTTTAATACATATATATATATATATATATATATATATATATATATATATATATATATATATCTGTATAATGTAACTATATAGCTATACAGTGGGTTGCAAAAGTATTCGGCCCCCTTGAAGTTTTCCACATTTTGTCACATTACTGCCACAAACATGCATCAATTTTATTGGAATTCCATGTGAAAGACCAATACAAAGTGGTGTACATGAGAGAAGTTGATCGAAAATCATACATCATTCCAAACATTTTTTACAAATAAATAACTGCAAAGTGGGGTGTGCATAATTATTCGGCCCCCTGAGTCAATATTTTGTAGAACCACCTTTTGCTGCAATTACAGCTGCCAATCTTTTAGAGTATGTCTCTACCAGCTTTGCACATCTAGAGACTGAAATCTTTGCCCATTCTTCTTTGCAAAACCGCTCCAGCTCAGTCAGATTAGATAGACAGCGTTTGTGAACAGCAGTTTTCAGATCTTGCCACAGATTCTCGATTGGATTTAGATCTGGACTTTGACTGGGCCCATTCTAACACATAGATATGTTTTGTTTTAAACCATTCCATTGTTGCCCTGGCTTTACGTTTAGGGTCATTGTCCTGCTGGAAGGTGAACCTCCGCCCCAGTCTCAAGTCTCCAAGAGGTTTTCTTCCAAGTTTGCCCTGTATTTGGCTCCATCCATCTTCCCATCAACTCTGACCAGCTTTCCTGTCCCTGCTGAAGAGATGCACCCCCCAAGCATGATGCTGCCGCCACCATATTTGATAGTGGGGATGGTGTGTTCAAAGTGATGTGCAGTGTTAGCTTTCTGCCACACATAGCGTTTTGCATTTTGGCCAAAAAGTTCCATTTTGGTCTCATCCGACCAGAGCACCTTCTTCCACATGGTTGCTGTG